>NW_006800416.1:196555-287277 GCF_000485575.1 Poecilia formosa
TATTTACAAATATCCCTCCAGTTAGATTACTGTGCTACGTAAAAAAAAAAAAAAGTTTTCTTGTTTTGAATAAGCAGATATTGCATTATTCCTTTGAAATTAGAATGCTTTTTTTTTGTTTTTTTTTTGGAACTGGTACTTATTAGCTCTTGAAAACTTGATAAGTTGTCTGCGTTCATTTTACCATTTTGTTCCAATGTAAGTGTTTTTTTATTATTTTTTTTCAGCACTTCCCTCTGCAAAGTTGGGCATTGAACAAGTAAGCCTTTGTTATCTGGACCATCTTAGTTTTTCTGCATCACATGAACTTCCTTTTATGGCTGGAGAATACCAAGCCTGAAGTGAAAAACAAAAAAAAAGAAACGACTTGGTTCTGAGTTTCAGCTTAGCACAGATGGAAATAAGCTTCTCTTATTCTCTTTATTGAAATGGATCAAGCATCTTCCTACAAAACCCACAAAGATCAACGTTGAGGTAAAAAAAACAAAAAAAACATCTGACTTTCAGTGGAAGAAGTGAAGGAATCAACAGTGAAAACTGATCACTTTTGCAGACAACTTCATGTGCAGTCCAAGTGACCGGAGAGCATGCATTTTGAAGTCTGTCCACAAATTCAGGTCCCGACTTTGACTAGGCCATTCTGACACATCGAAGTACTTTGATCTAAACCATCATCAACCCCATTACTGGGTTTGATGATGATGATGCACATGAACTGTACAAAAAGAGATGGCCTTAAATCAAAGTACATTTTTGCAGTTTTACTTCACTAAGGATAACTAATGGTATTTTTACTTAATAAATACCAAAAAATGGTTAATACTTTTTGTTTGTTTGTTTTGGAAAAGTTTTTTAAAAGCTTTCTTTAATTTCACAAGTTTACACACATGGAAGCTGCTGTGTCTTTGCACGATTTCGGTAAAACCTCATGTTGTCATGTTGTCGTAGTCTTCTGATTCGTTTTCATTTTCAACACTGGACCGATCGGAGAACAGCTGGAACAACGTGTGACTTCATGAAAACGTTAAAAGAATATTTCAGCTTCGTCATGTCCAAAACTGACTGAGACTGACCACTAAAAAAGATCCAACGGGATCCAGAATTTAATTTGAAAGGAAATCAGGAAAACTGTAAATTGCTTTCCTTCCACTGGACTATTTAATGTTTGTCTTTCACATTAAATTTCCATCAAACCACACCTGATTTGTTCATCAAAGCAGCCTAGTTAAAAAATAAACAAGAAATCCAAGGCTTTCAGGACTTCCTGGTCTTACTTTTTGCATCTAGGACACCAAAGGGTGAAGGTTAGTTATGATTGACTTCCTTTTCCAAACATGTGACATTGAACTAGGACCAATCCATCATCCATTCCCCTCATCTCTCACAGTTGTTAGTTCTTAGAAGTTCAAAATCAAATTTAGAGTATTTTTTTTGTATATATATTGCACTGAAACTTTTATATTGAACAGAAACGTGGATTCCTTCCACATTCATAGTACGATCACAAGAGAGATCCATTTTTACTGCTGGTGGTTTAAGAGCAACTTTTAACGCAGATCCTGCGTCCATTTTAGAATACCCAGAACTCCGATTGGTCCGACCTCAATATGCTTCCCCTGTGTGGTGGCGGCCAGTCCCGACTGACCCCAAATAAACTCACTGTTGCTCTCAGACAAGGCCGACGTAAACCATGTTATTTTCTCTCTTTTGATCAAATGTGCATCTGAAAGGGGGGATTGTTGGATCATTAAACATCTTTAAGAAAAGCTTGAAACCATGTTGAGTTAGAAGCAGCTTTGGAAAAACACTGCTCTAATTAATTAGCATGCCCTTGTTTTCATATGAAATATTAATGTCCAGTGGCTGATGAAGCTGTTTGAGTGGGCAGAGATCAGACAGCCCCGCATCAAAATTCCTCCAGGCTTGAAATGTGGAAGTGGATACAAACCATCTAACTGGCCTCATTTTATCATGAAGCAGTTATTTTTATTTTTTTTAAGATTTCAAAGTTGGATTTTTTATTAAAAACCCCAGACACATTTACAAATGTAGACAATTGAATACATATTTGAATTAGATAGATGTATCCTGTTACTTTGACAGATAGCCCTTACAGTAAACCTCAACATGATTCTGCCACCACCATGCTTTACTCCAGACTGATGCTTCAAAAAGAATATTTTAATGTAGGTTCAGAAAAAAAAGGGGGAAAAAAGTCTGTGATGTGGATTTTTTTTTCTATTTTGATTGTCTAAAAATGTTTTGGGTCTATTCCTGGCAACAAGGACTTACTTTGAAAACACCTGCGTTTAGACAGGTTCACTCAGATTTATGTTTGAGTAAAAGTTGCTGGTTCTTTGTGGTACTCATAAATTAAAATGAAGCAGTATGGAGAAAGGGACAAATAGAAGAAAACGTTTGAGTTTGAACATATTCCATTTCAAAACAAAAAATAATAATTTTGAGATTAATCTCAGAAATATTCTAGAAAAAAAATAAATTTCTGAACAAGTCAAAAATTTGTGAGAAAAACCCCTCAAATTTTGCAATTAATCTCAAAATTTCTGGAAAAACATGGAGATTTCAGAAGTTTTATTCTTTTTTTACTTAAGCTCAGAAAACTTTGAAGTCGCACATTTTTGACTTCTGAGACTCAGAAATTTCCACCTTTTTTCTAGTACATTTTTGACTTTTCAACCTCAGAAGGTTTTAAGTCGTTTTGCTAGAAAATGTATGTTTTTGACAGAAATTTACTCTTTCTTCTATAGTGGCCCTTATATGTGATCTGCTGTTGTTCAGATCACGTCTAGACTTTTATAAAGCAGCAAAAAAAAAAAAAAAAATTCAGGAAGCTGAGGCTGAGAAGCAAGTCAAAGTTTTAATCGGCAGTCATGTACAGTCTATGTAAAAATATCTAAATCCTGCAGGGGAAATCAAAGCTTTTCTCGTAGCTACAACAAAATGAAGCAGGGCAGGTCTGAGACGCGTTGGGCCTTAAAACAGCTTTTTACAGCACAAATAACTTAAGCAGTGAAACATAAGCAGTCATCACATGACACTTTATAACAGTTTATTTTTCACTTTTATATTTATATATTGTATGTGAATATGTACAAACTGGAAAATATATATATATAAAATGACCAAAAAAAAAAAAAAAAAAAAAAAAAAAAAGATGCATGGAAGGCTAAAACATCTCATTTTAAAAGAACCTCCCTCCGGTGGTAAACATGGAACAGTCTCTGAGCTTCTGCTTCGTCTCCTGTAACTCCAGTGGAAACGTGTAGTGATGTACTGATTTAGCGAAACCAGTTGTTACAACCGTTTTCGACAATGCTTTGGAAACCCAGACCGACTTTACTGTAGTAATTAAAATGGCCAAAATTGGGCTAAGGAAGAGATGGGAGAGGGGTAAGAACAAACAAAAAAAAACATTCTCTGAACGCAAAAGAGACACCACACATAAATGCACGAGCTAGACTGCGGATCAACAAGTGTCTACACTATCCACCCGGTCAGCAGGCGGAACCCAGGAAAAGGCACAACACACGAGGGATTTCAGTCTTTGGGAGTTCTTCAGGTGGGAAAGAAACGGAGCGTCTGACCGCCTCCCTCCGCCCAGATGCTGCGCTGATCAACGAAGGATGAACTCCACGGCGTCCCTGGGATCCACGCCGAGCTGGTCTCAGGTCACAGTAAGAAAAAAGGCTCCGATGTGTTCGTCACTGCAGCTGGACTCTGTAGGCTCCAATGAGGAGCTTCACCTGAGGAAAGGAGAAAAGTTCCCCACATACGGTCAGCCTCCTGTGTCTGTAATATCAAGAGCTCTATAACTTTGAGGTTTTCTCGTAGTCTTAAATGTCACACTTGTAATACGACATGGCCCAGAGGCTGATTTCACTTAGTCACTCTTCAAAATGGGTAAGAAAAGAGAACATGCCATTCAAGTAAGGCTACAGCTCATGATTCAATCTTGACATCTACAGTTGGAGCAGTAATTAAAATACGGACGGACAGACTTATAGCTACCCTTTTCTGTCTAGCACTTTCGCTAACTTTAAAAAATATTTAACATTTTATTTTCCTAAATTAATTTTTCCCAGATAAATTCTAAAGCAATAATTTACTCGGCTGTCTTGTAAACTTTCAATTGAATAAAGATCGACATCTGTGTCGACGTTTTGGTTATCAACGTTTATATTCATGCTCTTATTTTGAAAGGGAGGATGAACGTATAGGTAGCAGTTTCCTCATGGCCTCTTACTCCGTCTCCCCAGTAACTTGATTTAAAAACAACAGAGGAATAAAATAAAAACTTAATTGACAGTAGAGAACAGGATATACTCATAAATACAATACGTAAGGACGATACAGAACATGTAAATTATGTAAAAAATTAAATTGGTGCTCAACGGTTGTAGCTTCCCCCAAATAGTGAGTTTGTAATAGTGCTTTAGCATTAGCTTCTGCTAAATACTGTATTGGTTGAGCATGTTAGCGTTAGATTTGGGAAAATGTCATGTTGGTAATAGCACTTTAGTGTTAGCTTCCACTAAATAATAATGGTATATCACTTTAGCTTCTGCTAAATAATGCTTTGGCATAGTGCTTTAGTTTAGCTTCTACTAAAAATAGTGTTTGTTTAGCGCTTTAGCATTATCTTCTGCTAAATACCAGCACCTTAGTCATAGCTTCCACTAAATACCATATTTGTGTAGCACTTTAGCGTTAGCGTGCACTAAATACAGTGTTGACGTAGCGATTTAGCAGAACTAGTGTTTATGATTAGTGCCTTAGGGTTAACACAACTAACTTTTAAGTATCAGTGCCAACCACTGAATATGAAGCAACAAGAATTGTGACAAAAAAAAGGTTGGATAATAAACCAGCTTCTGAAAAATCTGCACAGATTACATTTTTAAAGCGTTAGATAGTGTATAGCATGATTTCCCCATCAGAAAGACATTTTAAGCCGAGTTAAATTTCCCATCTAAATCTACAAAATTAAACATTTAGAGATTCTGAGAGGAAACAAACATGGAAACGAGTAGAATCATCTAATGGCAAACCTCTGCCACTATCTGCAGATTTTTTTTTTTTATTTTTTAACTCTCTGACTGAACTCTGTTCTCTAATTCTGTCTTTGGAGCCTTAAAGGACTGACACGTCTTCTGCTGCCTTCACATCCCCAGAGGTTTGAACTAAAGCTGCAGCTCTTAAAGCTTGAGCCGCAACATGGAGAACAAATATCACATGATTCTCCAGGCTCGTCAATAAGACCTTTGGCAGAAGAGAGAGCTGCACTTTGGGGCAGCCAACTAAAACTAACAGCAAAATTCAAGACATGAAACCGCTCCAGGTTAAAATAATAAAGGTCCAATTAAAAGATACGAAGAAACCAAAAACTTCTTGTGTTCTGCTGCATACACAGACGGATTCTTAACCCAGCTTCTGTTTTTCCAACATCTAATGATGCGTTCAGTTTGCCTCGGAAGTCTGGGTTCAGCTCTGGAAATGACGTCATGCCCGTGATGTGTGTGTCTCGCTGCAAGTCGGAAAACCAGTGGGATTTTCTGACTTGTTGTGGTAAAGCACCAGCAAAGCCAGTGGATACTGAAATCTGAGCTGGAATCCTGAGTTTCCCAGTCAGGATTTCAGCTTTAGAGCGGACTCTTGTGACTTTTACAACCGTAAACTTAGAAAAACATCGTCATCTAAAGATTTAGATAAAGTTGGTGCGTCTCTGGCGCAGATATCTGCAAATTCTTGAAATAAATTGATGTTTTTAACAACAAAGAAAATTCCTTGCCGTTACTGCAACCTCCGTTAGCCAGAAGGACAGCACTACTATAGTTTCCCACAGCTGCAGCACACAGGAAGTAGGGTTCCCACACACATTTAATGGACGGATCTCAGACATTTGCAAACACAACTTCCTAGACTTCTTAGGCCTTTAGGTTCATTTTAAAAATACTAACTCTAAAGTCCATTATGGACATGGTTCATACACTTTTCCCACAGTAAAATGAAAACATGCTGCAGGCATTTTCATGCTACGTTTTCAAACTTTTCCAGCACCACAGTTTGGAGAAAGATAAAAAATACAAATGAACTCACTATTACATTATTTTTTACTGTTATTAGTAATGTGTTGTGATAGTATTACACATTCTACAGCAGGCACAAGGCAAACCGAAACATGAAATGTTATCTTTTGAAATCTCATACACACGTCTTATTCACCTGGCTGGTATGAGAAAGTTACAAAAAAACAAACAAAAAAAGCTAAAAGAGTTTTCTCACCAAGTTCTCTGGCATTTAGCAAGTAGAAATAATTTTGTAAATCTAAATAACCTAAAACAATTTAAGTTTGGTCTGATTTAACTTCACAGTGTGGAAAAAATGTCTTATCATCTTTAAATATCTGGTTTAATGAGTAAAAAAGACCTTCCAAATTTAGACTTTTAAAGAAACGTTAGACTGGACTTTATTACACAGTTTAGTTTGAATATGCAGCACTTTCAAGGACTTTACACTGAAATCAAGTACTTTCCAAGCCTTGAAAATGCCTTATTGAAAGTCAAGCATTTTCAAGGATTTCAAGCACCCGTACAGTTCTATATCGATTAACGGAGGATATTTTTAGAGAGAGGGCAATAAGATTTTAATCTGAAGAGAAATGAAAGAGGGAGGGACGAAGGAAGGAAGGAAGGAGGGAAGGAAGGAAGGAAGGCAGACAGGCAGGCAAGTCACATGGAGGACAAGACACACAGAGAGAAACTATATTCTCTTCCGCTCACACCAACGGACACATTGTGGAGAGTCCACAGAGGACGGTTGGTTTTGTGTCTAACTAACCGTATCTGTACTGATTTGGCCATAAGATGTGGATCATTATCTTGCAGAAAGAACCGGCCGTGTGCTCCAACAAGGTTCCCATGGTGACCGGAAAAGAAACGTCGTTGCAAACTGCCTCCACCCACCCATATTACGGTGATTTTACGGATGATTTTTCACATATGCATCCTTTGTTGTCCACCAGACCCCCCTGGACTCAAAGCTGATCTCAACTTACCAAAACACAAAGTTCTAGTCCAGGTCCAAGTTAGCAAACTCCACATGAAGACAGACGCAGTCACTTCCACACAACAGGTTGCCATCTAGATACTGTATGACTGTTGCTATGGAACATGTTGCAGGATATGTCGATATTATCGGTACCGGCAGACAGTAGTCATTTCTTAACATGACTACTACGTACATGTCTGATAAATAAAACTGAGCCGATATTAACAAAAAATAATTACCACCATCTTGTTGTTTGTTTCTGAAGGGGGAGGAAGTTGTTCATGTGGTATTTGTTTGGTCATGTGACGGTGATAACTAATATTACTAAATCTCTTGCTACACTATGCAAACACTCAGTCAGCACCGAGGAAGTTTCACTTACCTTTCCAGGCTAAATGCTTGAATTGGCTTCACAAGCAGGGCTATCTGCTGCCAAAAGGTTAGTTAAATATATGAAATAAAATCGATAAATATTGGTTATTGGTCATAACGGCAACACCAATCCTCCATTTTACTGCATTTTGACAGATTTCACATGAAGGAACTCTAGATGTGTGGCTCATTCTGCCTCTGATGAATGAGGCACAATGAAGCAGGTACGGCGTTGTGAGAGTTTAGAGGTTTTCACTGGTGTTGGTGTAAATTTGTCACCTTGGCTGTTGGTGCTTCAGCGAGACGGATGAAGAGTTTGTTGATCCCTGGAATCGGGCTGAAGGAGTAGATGAAGTGACTATCCTGAAATGTTGAAGAGATACAAACAGGACAAAAAGAAAGCCGATTACTACACAGTATAAAAGCTTATGGAAAGAAGCAAATTCTTAGAAAG
Source organism: Poecilia formosa (assembly GCF_000485575.1). NCBI lineage: Eukaryota > Metazoa > Chordata > Actinopteri > Cyprinodontiformes > Poeciliidae > Poecilia > Poecilia formosa. The sequence continues at coordinate 204,450 of NW_006800416.1, forward strand.
ATTAAATTGGGTATATTTCCATAAACCGACCAAATACGTTTGGAAATAAATCTGTTCGGTAGGTTACTAGTTTTATGAAATCAGTTTGAATAGATTTAGCTGTGATCCATTCAACAATTTCTCAAAGATGATCGAGAAAGTATTTTTAATCCTGATTACTCTTTTATCTGATCCTAATTATTTCTACACAATTATTACAGTTTGCTTCTCTAAAAGGTCAAATCTATACAATGAAAGCTTTTCTTTGAGTGAGTTCTTCTAAATGTTGCAGTGTAAACTGAGCGTTTTAAAATAAACACAAACGATGTAAGTTGACTAGTTATGTGCAAGTGGATCGTTTTTGTGAATTTATTGAATAGTGTCTTTGTGAGACAAATTAAAAAAAAACATCAGGGGTGCACCAACTACAGTTTTTTGGCCAATCACAGGTTAAAAAAATAATAAATTTATTTACAGTTTGTTTTTTGTTTTTTTGAGAAGTTGTTAATTATAGGGACAAAGTTGCTCAGTTGGCAATACCGGGGTGACTATTGTCAAGAAGGAATGTGCAGATGTGACCTTTGTGGATCGAGATAAAATCATTTCCACATGCAAGTGCTGGCCGATCGCCGATCTTCCAAAATTAAGAAAATCTGTAGTTATCACACAGACCGCAATAGGTTTGTTTTCCAATTCCCTGCTGTTTTCACACTTTAACCAGTCAGTTTCTTTTAAATCCGGTTCAATCGGCCTCACAATAAAATAAACAACAGAATCTGCACCAACCAGGAAAATAGGCAGCTGGAACTTGTCGTTGAGCACCACAGCATGAACACTGCAGGGCCCGCAGAGCCTGGCTATGATCTCATTCAGGAAGTTGGCGTGAAAGATGAAGAGCAGAATGCCTGAACCTGGAGTAGAACGAAAAAAAAGAAAAGAAAAACAGAAAAGAAGAAAGATTTGAAGTCTACATCAAAAGCAAAATGACAGCGCCTGAACTCAGGTGAACTCGGCTGGAGCTTTTTTTTATAAACAGATTTGTTATACCAGCCGTAACAGAAACCGCTGGAAGTCTAAGGACATCAAGATCTTTGATGCACATATATAATGTGCCGTAGAAAAATACTCATACAGGCTGTTTCTTTTAGATGCAAATTTAAGATAATTTATTAATTTTTAATTTTTTTTTTAAAATTAGTCTCCCTCAGTGCTGAATTAAAAAATGTGACCATTATATGAAAGAGGCAGTATTATGTGCTTTCCAGACATATCATGACATTATGTAGAACAATAAAGTAACTATGTTTCATTCAGAAGTTGTAAAAATGCCATATCTATGACTTCAAAAGATATTTTACTTCCTGATTTAACACCTTGAAATTGGGTCTATGTCTCTTTAAAAACTCCTGGTCTTTATGAAACTCCGCCTTCAGAAAGACATCACAAAATGGCTTCTCTATTGAGCCTTTAACATTTTTTTATGTTGCATTGAGAAGTAGCTGCTATAATGAGCTCAGCACAATGAACAGTCCCACCACGTGTTTGCTAATTGCTGTTGACTAGTCTGAAGGAGCTGAGTAGGGAGGAGCTTCATCCTCAAAGGCGGAGCTAAGTCCAACCAGGCATTTTACACAGGTGAATGGTTGCCATGGGAGATTAGAGGATTTCTCAAACATGCATGAAAGAGTCCAGGCAACACTCTCCAGGTATGGTTTTGTTTAGGGAATGACATTATAACATGATATAAAGGTCAAAAAAGTTGATTTTACATAACACTGCCCATTTAATAAAACAAATAAAAAATAATTTCACCTTCTGGTTGTGGCTGCGCCTTGTAGAGAAACTCCATGGAAAAGTCGGGTCCCTCACAAAGCCTGTGGCAAGCCAGAGGGAACACCCGCTCCAAAACCACCAGCCGGGACTCAAAGTACGCCCGGATGGTGTCCTCTGCCACACTGGACAGCCTGAAGGACAGAAACATAAACAAAAAGTCAGTTTGAATGAGATGTGATATGTATCAAACAGATAACTCCATCCTATAATGCAGGATGACTTTAAAGACTCAATAATGTTAATATTTTTCAAAAATGTTCCTCTAGAATCAGGTTTTCTTAAAGACTATAAATGCAAATAAATAAATAAATAAATGTAAATAAAGAAGAGCGATCATGAAACCTGAAAGTGGCACTTACTTGTTGATGTGGTCCTTGACGAGGTCGCACACCATCAGGTTGTTGCTGAAATTGGCGAAATACAAAGCCGTGTTCTTGTGCTTTGACAGGATGTTGCAGTCTGCTCCGTATTCCAGCAGGAGGCGCACTATGTCAGCATTCCCTCTTTTGCAGGCCTGAAAAGTGGAGAGAAGAGATCAGGTTCCTCTGATTCATTTGGATAAGAGGTCTGAAGGTCAAGTAAATCTAAATCAATTGTGTTATTGCCAACATTAATAAGCAATTTTTTAAATTAAAGCTATGAAAATGTATTTGAAAGTTACATTAATTTTTTTTTCATAATTAAAAGGCATACATTTTCGATATTTAAACTAGGATATTCTCTGACAATACAGTTAGAAATTTCTAAGAAGAAAATCTTTGCTGTTTGATAAAGTAATTTGCTACACAAAATGCCAAAATGCTCTGAAATTGAAGTAGTAAATGTAGAGGATGTGAATATACATATATAAAAATATATAAATAAAGAAAAATAAAGAAATATAGCAGCCAACTAAATAATGAATCCAGGCACTTTTTTGCCATTGTGCCTCTGTGGAATATTCTGCTCACTTTCATCAGTGCGGTTTCTCCTCCCAGCGTTTGAGCGTTGACGTAGGAACCGGCCTCCAGCAGCATAGCAACAGTCGTCAAAAAGTTCTGGCAGGAAAGACAGATAAAGTTGTGAGATTTTGTCTGTCCAGGATTCCAAAGATAATTAAATGTTTTTTTTTGTTTTTGTTTTGTTGACCCATCTTGTGTGATGGATACCTTTTCAGCGGCGTGCATCAACGCCGTGGTGCCGTTCTTCTGTCTGGCGTTGACCCTCACTCCCTTCCTTATTAGCAGCCGGAGGATGTCGTCCTGCCCCCCCGCTGCAGCCAGCATGCACAGGGACATGCCACTCACGTCCTGTGGACAAACGGGAACAAATGACGACGGCTTTAAAACACAGAATTGACGAAATGACAAAAGTAGGAGTTTGTACTGAACAAAAGTAAAATGGAGAAAAATTCTTAAAATGAAAATCAATTTTAAACTATTTTTACACTGCACCAGATACACAAGTACATCAATTTAAATCTAAATATTATGACAAATAAATAAATATGGAAGCACCATAAATGCTAAAGTTAACTAAAACACACAACTCCAAATTGCACCAATATCCATTTTCTGACTTTTTAGATTTGTTTAATTGGCTAAATTAGAATGAATGTGAGTGTTCATCTCATCGAAAAACCTAACTTGTGAATCAACGCAGGTTGCAAAATATATGTCATGCAAAAACAAACGTTAGGGTAAAAAAAAATCCCTTCCAAGAATCTTTTTTTTTTCACAAAACACTTACAGTGTCAAGCCCAGAAGTTTTTTTATTAGAAGTGATAAGTTCCTTACAGTAAAACATTAACTGAAGCTACATACAAGTAAACAGGATAAACAAGCAACAAGTGTTTTTTTTACAGTAACATTGCATACAAACAAAAGCTTCCACAAAGCTATTCACGTAAAAAAAAAAAGAAAACAGAAATAATAATAAATTCTTGCCACACCATAAAGCTCCACATCCTACTAACCGTTGCTACTTCAAAGCTCCCCTTCAGCCAAACTGAAACATCGGACAGTGACTCTAATGACTTTGGTATGAGAACGTGAACACAGGCTCAACTTAGGTTCACTAGCAGCTACTAAGGCTAGAAAAAACCCTCTGTAACAGGCGAGTAATGCTTAGATCTTAGAAGAAAGTTCTCTCTTCACCTTAGTGAGAACAAAAATGACCTTCATGATGTTTTTAATTTTAAAAAAGTATCTACACAACACAATCTATATAGCATATGCTTTGTTGAATGTACAAAGGAAAATAAATAAAGTTTGTACTGAACTGTAACAACAAAATTCACCTTCTTTCTTGCTGTTTTTTTTATATTTTTTAGCACAAACAATAGGAGTCAATACTCAACCAAACTAACTTCCACATATTGGGAAATTAAACTTTTCAGCCACTTTCTGTCAGGCACATTGATAACATCAATCCAAAAGTAATTAAAACATCTTTTTTCTGCAAAAACACCCCAAAGCAAAATAAGAAAATCTTACTGTCTAGATCAAAATTTGCATAATTGATGTGATCTTAGGTGGACAGAAGAATTAAAACAAAATACACCACAGTAAGGCAGCTGGATCTTAGCAAGCACAGATTAATGGTAAACATCCAGTAACTCAAAGTAGTGTCAATCAAGCACAATAAAATAATAAAATGTTGTAAACAGTCGCTTTTTAGTGTTACAAAGTATTTTGTAATACAAATGGGTACAAAGAAAAACTACCGTAACTAATTAATAATAACATGACCCTCTTTAAAATCCGCTAAAGAACTGTCCATGTCTTAGTGAAAAGTGTACAAGACAGGTTCTATGCTATAGTGTTACAAGAAAGTTGATAAAAACCTACCTACAGTATCGGCTACTGGCTGAAGACATGATATAGTAATGATACACAACAAGGTACACCTCTCACATTAGCTGGGTTGAATGCAAGGATTCTCGAAAAGGTTTTCTGTTAAATAAAAATACATAAAATGCTACTAAAACAGTACAACAGGAAACAAAAAGGACCTCAATGCAAGCCAATTCTCAGTCAGAAATCACTCTTCAAAAATATTTAAGAGTTGGATCCTTTGGATATTCAGTCACAGGATTTACTGAATAAAGTGAAAAATGTCTCAAGCTGCAAATCCTTGTCCAATAAAATTCACATTCCACCCCAATGTACAAACTGATATGCATTACGGATGAGTAACAAAACACTAGTAGTGAGCTTATCATATTGAAAAATCTTCTTAACCCGAGGCAGGTTACAGAAAAATCATTCTTTCTTTCCCACATCTGGGGATATGCATGCAACAAAGAAGCTTGTTTCACTGGATTTTGAAAACATAAGGACATTTAAAAAACAAAAAAAACAACAAAAAAAAAAACAAAACCTAAATCTAACTGGAAGAACGGCAGGACTGTCTGAAAATGCAAGAATAAACGTAAAACAACAAGTGAGATCACGGCAAACATACATTATGGACGACACAAATTTAGCTTTTTTCCCCTTCTTTCCCACCCCAATCAGACTGAGGTTAAAGCCACAGACCTCTCATGTCCTCACATTGTTTTTGTGCAAGTCTAGTCAAATTATTTACAGGGAAAGATACACAGGACCATCCCACTCATTGCTCGAAGTCTGAGTCTCTGGTTTCGGTGGTCTGTCCTGTTTGGAAGCAACTGCATGACCTCTTCTTTTGAGTGACTGAATAGAGTTATGTACAAAATATTTCACTTCCCTCCATGTTCTGGTGTTCAGTGCCGGTTCGGCAGCTAAACATCTATCGCATTCCTTTTTCCCCGGCACCTTCGCCAGCTGACAAAAGTCTCCAAATTGCCGCCTCACTGCTGCCTGCTCCTCCTCGCTCCATAAACGCTTGTTTCTTTTTTGAGGCTTCACGCCCGGAGGGGCTCGTTTTTTCACAGAAGACACCAGTGCACTTTCCTGTACCACCGGCGCACTTTCAGAAACGGCATGTTCGTGGATTGAAGGAACAACCTGCGCAGATGCGTGGACCCTCGTAGGGCTGGTGTGGTAGGGCGGGGTACTTGAATGGTCAAGAGGAGAGAACGAAGACATGACAGGCCTACTTCTGTCATTTAGCGTGGAGAATGCAGAAATCACTGGTGCACTCAGAGTATTCAACTGTGTATATGTAGGAACCATTGAAGTACATGGGGTATTAAAATGCGTATAGGAAGGAATCAGCGGTGAGTTTGTAGCTTCCAGTGGGGTATACACGGATGAATGCAACATACCTGTAGTATTCTGTCCATAAAAAGACGACATGGACAGGCTGTGGTTGTTCTCTGATGCATATACAGAAGACACTAAGGTATTTGTAGTGTGGTGTGGGGTAAACGTAGGAACCACTTGAGTATCTGTGGCGTTTAGTGGTGTGAAGTTTGACACCAATGGCTGATTCGTGTGGATCATATTAGTATTTGAAGAACAAAATGGCGTGTAACTAGCATTAATCTCCTGGGAGAACGGTGATGGTTCCCTTATGTTTGCAGAAGGTGGCATTGTCATACAACAGTTCAAGCTACTTTCTTGCAAGTGATCTGGATTCACGGTCGTCATCGTACAAACACTCGTCTCCTCCATTTCGGACTTTACGGTTTGGTCTGGAGTTTTGGAACTCTTTGTGCTCAAAACGTCTTTAATCCCATCAGACCTCAGCTGGTTATTTCTCCTACGCATTGTTTGCAATGTGTTGTGGACATAGTTTTTAACGTCTGTCCAAGACCTTCCTCCAAGATCTGGCTCAGCTGCTATGCAGGCATTGCACGCTTTCTTGCCTGGAACCTTCATCCTCGTGATGAATTCATTCAAGTAGCGTTTGACAGCCATCTGCTCCTTCTCACTCCAGGGCCTTCTTTTTAAAAGCTGCTTTGGTCGAGTTCCTAAAAACACAAGATTATAAGGAATTATTTTATTTATTTTTTTTTAAAAAGAGGAAAAATATCTTCTTTTAATAAAAAAAATAGAACCCTCACAGGTATTCAACTGTTTTAGCTATAAGCCTGAATGCAAAAGATTCCAAATGCATGTTGACATATCTGGACTGTGTTGTGCGCAAACAACTTAAAAGTTCAGCGTTCTCCTTTTTAGAAAACTTTGATCTGAATGATCCTAATTTTTACCTGACAATCTTGAATTGAATACAGGTTGTTCTACTATTATAAGGTATCTCTCTTTTCAGGGCTGAACAAAAAAATGTAATGGGCATTCTTCAGAAATACAGAAAAAGGCACATCATTTTCCCTCAAAGGTAAGAAGTTGGTGACTGGTGTGTGTGCGTGTTTTTGAGAGCTTGTACAGGTGTGGTTCTGCTATTACAAATAGTCTGTTTTGCAGGAACCCGATATTGTAAACATGAGCCTCTTGTTTTAAATCAAACTTAAATGTTGTTTTAACTTAATATAAACTAAAGATACTCTAATCAATTTTTTTTGTCACCATGGCACAAATTTAGAAATTAAAGCAGAATAGATTAATGTACATTCAAGAGGGAACAAATCATACTTACCATCTTTTGTAGTGCTTGACCGACTTGTTGGCATTGTTTTATCCATCTTCAGCAGTTCTTTGCTGATTTCCTCCAGCAGTGTTGCATTTTGAGAAAGGCTGTGACATTCTTGGCTGCTCCTTCCCAACATCTTTGCTACTTGGTCCAGTTCCTGTTCAGTGAGGCTCATCAGCTGCCAGCAGGTGGAAATCTGCTCTCTTCCAGATGAGGACAGAAGTGCTTCTGAATTTTTAACGCCACACTCAACTGCAGCTCTTCGAAAACAATCCAATCCTCTTATGAAAGAGGGCCCCTCCGTCCTTGCAAACAGGTACGGGTTAGTTTTGGAGACGCCTGCTTGCTCTCTGTTCTCAACAAGCAAGTCAATTGATGAAACCATCCTGTCTGTTAACAGAACCAGCATGTTCCGTCCATACTGGCCTTCAAGTTCCAGTCTTGTAAAACTGGAACGAAGTTCCAGTTCCAGCTTTGTGCTTTTTCTAACTTGATCTGCAGAGAGAATACATGTTCCTTCACTCCTCCTCTGAGAGTACGTCTTCAGAAGAAGCCTTCCAATATTTCCCACTCTTCCCCTGTTAAAAAGACAGACGTTTGCCAGCGTGGCTTCACCTAGCTTCTTCCATGTCGACATGCTGGCGTTGTCTTTTAAGTCCTTCCTTGCTTCTTCCTCTTCTCCTGTAATAAATCTGTGGAGTTTTATCAAATCTTCAGTCACAGTTGATTTGTCGACATCCACTTTTTTGGTTTCTTGCTTTAAAGAGCAGACAAGTGCTTTGCGAGAAAAACACTCGGCCCATTTCGTGTCAAGTAGTTCGATGAATTTTTTCAATTCGCCCTCCGTTTCGCTGTCCTCCGTCATGCGACTTTCTCCAAATGCTATCTCTGCTGCGCGCTTTAGAGAGTAGCCAATCTTTGAAACAAGGGAAATCGTTTTAAACTTACTAGAAGCTGGATCGAAGCCACTAACTTTTTTGACCCCCTCAACAGCTAATTCAAACTTGGATGGTAGACATATTTCGTGAAGGTACTTCACAGTCTTGTCCAGCTCATTCACAGCAAGAACAAACCTACCCAACTCTCTCATCTTCTGTGCAATGTAGGCAAACTGAGACTTATCATGATCATACTTGACAGACAACGTATTGCCGTATTTACAAATAAGTGGGTCCAACTGGATATGTCTTGAAATGTCATCTTGATGCATGATTTGAATGATTTCTTTGCAGCTTCCAGTTAAGAACTCCGACATTGGAAGTAGATCGGAGACAGAATTGCAACTGTTGGATCGGTTTGTCTTTTCGGAAGATTTGTGCTCTGCCTTTCCAATCTTACACGTCCGCTCATGCCTCCATAAATCAGTTTTGCGATAAAATGCAAGACAGTGCTGGCAGGGCAAGAAGTCGCGCACAGATACAGCTGGTTTCTTCAGCTGCTTCTTAGTCGCAATTTCTCCCTCGCCACACTTCTCATAAATTGCTTTATGGCGAATCTGGTCCAGCATGGTCTGTCTTACTTTGGAACCCTTGGGAAAGTGCATGGCATGGGCTACATCTGGTTCTTCTGCATGCTTACTTTCCAAGTGCCTTACGATTTGAGTAAAATAACTTTCGCAATACACGCACAAGTGTTTCTTGTAAGCTTCCTTTTTTTCTTTAACTACGATGATTGGTTTTGTTTCGGCCACTTGCTTGCAGGTCCGTAGACTTGATCGCGTCGGTAACGTGACCTCGGCTGTTTTTCTCCTTCGAAGGCATTGTGTTTTAGCCGTCTCTTCTCCGTCAGACTTTGTAAGTGTTTGATCCAAACCATCAACGTTTTCCAACACTGCACCGTCCGTGTGCTCATCCGAGTCATTCCCTTCTTGGGCAGCTTTAATTTTGCTTGCTTTGTGCTTTTGTCGAGTTCCGTCGTCTACCTGCTTTAACCTCTTGTCTGCGTTTTTGGTTAAGTCTAAATTAACAGTGTTCAGAGTCATTTGGGTTGATAATGCACCGTTTGTGTCATCGGAGATCTTCTGTTCCTCTTCTTGACTTTTCTGTGCGACTGAAGTTTTACATAATTTATTCTTGGATTGAGTTTTATTGCTTCCGCCCCGTAGTTTACGTTTCTTCGCTGTTAATTTCTCAGCGTTTGTGCTAGCTTGGAAGCTTGAAATTCTACTGTCACTCTGAGGACCATCCATATGTTGTGGGATATTCTCCTTTGCTGCTGCCTCTTTATTTCTTTTATCTTCAATCAAGTTCCTCTCTCCTTCATATGATCTCTTCTCATCAATAGTACTTGCCTGCAAAAAAAGAGTAAATGTAAGACTTATTGCCAAATCAGATCCCATAAATATTTGAACTGAATGAAAAATATATGTTTTAGATATAACTAATTAAGGGGAAAAGGGAAGAGGCTGAGGGGTTTTCTGAATTTTGGCAAATATGATGGTGACTTTGTTAGTTCTGATATTAATTTTGGAATTCTGCTGCCCATCTTCCAATGCTCCTCTACTCTTTTAACACTTGCACCTTGGCAATGCCCCATTAGGTCTCAGGCTCAGTCAAACAGAGCTCAAAGTGATTGCTTTTTAACCCAACATCTGCACCAACAACCCAAATCTTTAGTACAAAAACCACATGTGACCCATTTAAGAACATTTAATGGCTTTATTGGATCAAGCAGAGCTTTAACATAAATGTCTAAGCAAGTCAGGATGGGGGTGTCAGATGAAATGCTACATGAAGTGAACAAAAATGTGCACTCATGCTAAATCCGCATGCGTGGTTTACGACAAAAAAATGATTTAAGTTTGAATACCAGCGTTACAAAATAAACTGGCAATTTACCAAAGTGCGTCACTGATGTGGCCATAGCAGCTAACAGTGCATGAACTGGCTCTTTAGGGTAACAAAACAATAGGAACACTTTAGGAGCGTCCTGCCAGTCACATTTACGCTCATATTTTAGCTAAGTTTTTCTTTTTAAATATTCTTAATCAAATAAAATACAAATAAAAAAAATAAAGTTAATGAAGACAATATGACATGTTTTGAAATCATATCTACAGTATGTACCTGCTTGAAAATGGATCTTCCTGTCCAGGTACTTTGTGTGTCGTCTTCCTCTTGCTTGTTCACTGTAAAGGAAGGCAACACTCGTCTCAAATTTGCAGTCGCAGAACAAACATTTTAAATGTATTGCAATTTAAAAAAACATGGTAAATAATTCTAATTTTAATTAAATGCCCATTAAATACTTACACAAGTCGCAAACCTTCACAGTCTCCTTAAAACAGCTTAATAAAACAACTTGATAACTGAGAAATGTAATATAATTTTTTTTTGTATTACGTTTTACTGCGTAAGCTAGTTCCTAACAATAGCTAGCAATAAAAACAGGGTGCTACATTAAACATACACATTTCTTAAACATTAAGTCAATTCAGGTTTAAATTATATGTTCTTTTAATAAAAACATAAAATCTTGGTTGACTGTGCTAAAGAACATGCAATCCAGTAAAGGAATTACATTTTACAATATGGACAATCTTACAACCTTACTAGAGAATACATACAAGTTAAAAGATATGAAATATTGTCCTACCTGATTCTGTAGCGAAGGCAAAGTTGCTTTGAAGATGAAGCAAATATCTTGAGAGGATGTTTCTTTTTTTAGGAGGCATGAAGAAATCAAGTCTGGTTGTTGACCTTCAGATGCAGTTTGAAAAATCTCTCCTATCAACTACAGGCCGTACTGGTGCTAGCTACCATGTTCCTTAGAATATGATGAGAAACAAACACCATGTGGCAGAAAGAGACCCGAGTAAACAGATTCTCCCTACACAGAACTCAAATTCATAACAAAAGTAAAAATCCCTGACTTAAAGAGAGTATAAAAAGTATTCACCCCATTTGATATTTGACCCTTTTTATTGATTTTACTTATCATTCATCCACAAAATCTTGCTTTTTTTGACAAATCTGTTTTTACAACAAAAAAAAAAACCTTGTCAAAGTGAAAACTGTCCAAAGACACATATACTAAACACTGAATTGAGGAGTGAATATTTAAGCAATCACTTACTTTATGTGAAATGTTTGTATTTAATTGTTTTGTAATCTTTCCAAAAAAAGCCAGACTTTGTCGATGATTGATTCTTTTAAAGCAATAAAAGTTTGAGACTACCAAGGTGGTGAACACTTTTAATAAATACTGTATGAAAAATACTTTGCTCACACAGAACTGGACCAACATTTGAACAAACCACCTAACTATTTGCATTACTAACCGTGTCTTTGGCTCACTGCTTGGGGTAATATTTCCTCTGAATGTTTTTAATGCCTTGTTAAGTCATTCACAGGATGCTCAAGTGTTTATCTTTAACAGCGTATGAAACATGACTTTAATTCTCACACATTCACACGGGGCAACCAAGGTGCAAGCTGGGAAATGTGATGTTCATTTGAAATATTGGAACCACAAAAGGAACAAATCCAAATACAGAATTAAGTTAAGCAGGAAAATGATATGTATATAAGAACCAAATGAATACCTCTTGTTCCAGATTGTAGTCCTCTTTGGAGTTGAGTGCCAATTTAACAGCCATGTAATCGCCGCTTTTCACAGCGTCTCGCAGTTCACCTGTCAGACACGAGGCAGAGCAGAGCAGTGCTTAAAGAAAGGAAAATTTGCTTTAGGATTCTTTTAGACAGAAAATATGTTTTACTGAGGTACGATTATTATTCATTGACTTATTAAATACGTGGAAAGCTAAAAACATATTTTGATTCTGAAGATTTGTAGTCGGTTTTTAAATGTTGATGTTGCTGTGATTTAATCTTTGTTCCGCTGGAGTGGGCAGCCTGTGTTATAACAATACAAAATACAGAGAGGACTTTCTGGATCAGATGGCAGGAAAACAGTTTGTTGAGGGGAAACAGCCATCAAGGCAGATGGAAGAAGATGGAAGTCTAAGTCGTCAGGAATCTGAAAGACTCAAAGAAAAAAAGAGGGAGCGCCAGGTGCAGTAAAAACCTCCTTCCATCTGCAAAGCCGTATGCAGGAGTCGTGGCGAAGGGAGGTGATGTTCGCTGACTGCGAATCGTACATTACTTTTTCTTGCGGCAATATAAATAGTGTAAATAGTTATAGTGACATAAACATTGAGCACTTTGAGCCTGGTCCATTCCCAGGCTCAAAGTGCTCTGTTTTCTTTCATTCTTGTTGATTCTCATTTATTTTGGCAATATGACAATTGGTGTTTAGAGTTTGTTTCTGAGAGAAAGGACACAAAAATTCTTCATTAGAGTAAAATATCCTTGTTAGATTTCTCACAAAATGTGACAAAAATGACTCGTATAAGTTATAATAGTTTTGACTGGTGAATAATGGTAAAATCTGAACGCACAACTGAACTTTGTCTATCAAATTAAAAATAATTATTGTTAATAAGGCTTGAAAAACATTGTTTAGCTAAAGAAAAAAAGTTAGTTGTAAACTTACAAGGTGAATTGATTCTGACTTGAACCCAGCAGTCAAAATGGCTGCTGGTGGCCTCTCTAGTCGTGACAGTAAATTGATCGACAGTTTATCCTGTTCCTATTGTTGGTGTGCTACTGAAAGTCCTAAACAGATGGATGTCTGCGCGTGTAGTGTGAAAAATATTTAAAACATTCACAGCACTTTTGAAAAGTATGGAAGAAATACACAACCTCAAGTGTTAGTAGTGTTTTCTAGTGAGGTAAAAAAAAACCTCCTGCAGAAAATCTGATGATTAATCATAATCCCAGGTTAACTGGAAGCCAAAATCACAATAATCTTATACTTCTATCAAAACTTCTTCCTTAAACTGATTTATTCATTGAAGAAAACAGATGTGCCGTTTACTGAGTAAAGGAAAACACTCACTGGGTGACAACGGTGGACCTGACAAGATCTCATCCTCTCCGTTCAAATGCTTCTGAAAGTTATCTAGTGTCATCCAGTCCAGGTTGAGGTCCATTCCCAGGCTCAAAGTGGCTTGACCTCTCTCTGTACATCACAGAACAGGAAGACCATCAGCATCCAAGCAGCTTAAACTGCTGAGGCAGGGCATGCGAGATCTGAGCCCAAAGAAACCGGCCTTACCAGATTTATCGTTGCCCTCTGGTGGTTCCTGGTTCTCATCACATGAAATGAAGAGTCTGGGCTCGCTGTCGTCTCTCCTCTTCCTCCTGTCGTCGGCCGAACTCCTCCTCTCCCAAGATGGCCGCAGGGCCTCGTCTGCCCTCTCCTTTCGCTCTCGGGAGTCGTCTGCTGGCCGCGGTTTCCCCGTGGATTCCTCTTCCCTTTCGTCGCTGTCCAGGCTGAAGCCGTGACTCTGGCTGGCTCTGGGGACTGAACGTCGGGGGCCGGAGATAAGAAATGAGTTTCCTTTTAAAGGTAAAGGTATCAGCTGTTTCAGAAGTTTCTACAAACATTTCCATGTGTGTTTGGGGTCCTAACCCTGTTGGGTTCTCAGCGTCTTACTGTTGATTTAGGTGAATCCATCCCGTTTCTTCCCTTATTCAACCCGTTTGTGCAATGCACCAGTGACGGAGGCATTTGAACGTCTATGTTCAGAACGGATCTGGTTCTAACAGGTGTTTATTGCAGGTGGAGACGCCTCAAAATCACAGTTCAAATCTGGCCTTAAAACCTAAAATGAGCGATTGGATTCCAGTTGTGCAAGAGAAAAAAAACCCAACTAAATAAATCACATTCTTTAGAGCTGAAGCGATTAATTGGATCAATCAATTATTAAATAAATGTCAACTAATTTAGTGGACGATTAATAGATTTAGCAATCAATTAATTGTTAGCGTACAGAAACCCAAAAAAAATGCCACTTGCTGGGAAAAAAAAAAAAAACATATTTAGAGGACTAATTAAGCCGAAAGTTTATTATAAATAAGTTATTTATAAGTTTAAATTAAGTTAAAAAGACTTATTTCTGTCAATAAATTTTAAATGGCAGTTCTTGCCCCTATATATATATATATATAAAAGAATGCTATGTTATAGCATTTTAGGCAATAAAATGTCTATTTTATCTTTCTTTTTAAATATTATTTGAATCTTAATATATTTCTAATATTTTAGATTTGTAGAATGCACAATTTTGTTTATCCGATTGATTAATTGTGATAACTGAATGAAAGTGTTTCCTCCCTCCCTCTTTGTTCATTAGCTTTGTTAGCTTTTCATATTACAAAATGAAAAGCTAACATAATTACCAGTGCAGAAACATGTCAACCAAAAGTCCGTAGCTTCACTGTTTGTTTGTTTTGTGTTTAATAATTTAAAAAGAAAAAACAGATAGAGGTTAGGGAAAATGCAGAAGTGTGAAAAATCCTCACACTTCTGTTTATGTTTTTTTAAGCTTTTACCTCCATTAAGGAACATTTGTCACCTGTACAGAAACATCTTTTAGAAAAACAAATCTGAATCAGCAGATCGTACTACAGAGAAAGAATCCCACAGATCTTTGTCGGTCATGGAAAAGCCTGATAAGTGCCAGTTCTGGTCCGACAATAAAAGAAAAAGCTGTTTGGTAGAAAAGCTAAAAGAAACTCTTTATGCTAACCCACTTGTTCAAGCCTCTAGAGTTTAGATAATTCTTAATTCCAACATTTCAAAGCACTGCATTGGTCAAGCCCAACGTTTTACGAGAGGTTTTTGATGTGTGTGTGTGTGTGTGTGTGTGTGTGTGCAGCAGCAGCTTTACCGTCTGACTGCTTTGTCCGCTCGGTCCTCTCCGGCTCTGCTTTCTGAGACGGAGACTCTTTGGTCGGCTTGGGGATCTTCTCGATCTTTCCTATCAACTTATAATCGACAAACAAAGAAAAACATAATAAATGAATCTCTGAAGAATGTTAGAACATTTGTAATTGGATCACGACTTCCCGTCTGAACGTGAAGGACGGTCGAGGTCTGTACCTTGGTGGGTTTGCTGCTGCTCTTCTCTGTGGCAGGCGGCGGCCTGCGGGGGGCCCGGTCCTTGGCCTCGCAGTTCAACAGGAACTTTTCGAAGAGATTCGTGGAGCCGCTGGCGTCTTTCTGTCCCAGCGCCTCCTCTTTAGTCGCCTCTTCCTCTTTGACCTTGCTGGTAGCCATAGCGGCGGAGGAGGAAGAGGATGATGAAGAGGACGTAGAGGAAGAAGGGGCTTTCTGCGGTGGGGCGGGTGTGCCGTCGCCCCCTTTGCTCTTGGCCTTTTTGTGCAGGCTGGAGTTGTCGCTGGAGTCTGACTGGAGAGCGCCGTCCTCTTTGCTTTTCGAACTCTGACTCTTGGGTTTTTGGAGGCTGCCGTCGGGTTTCTTGCTCTTTTTCTCGCTGATGAGGTCCTTGATGCCCTGCAGCTTCACCTCCCACTTGCCCTTCTTTTGCTTGATCTTATCTTCCAGATTGAGCTTCTGTGCCGGCTTGGCGGCGGCCTCCGCCGAGCCCGAGTCCTCCACCTGCGACTCGGACGGCCCGTCGCTCAGATCCTCCTCCACCGGCGCGGTGGCCTCGTCGTCAGAGCTCTCCACTTTCCACTCTTTTTTCACCTTCTTCTTCTTCCCCCCCTCCTCTGTCTTGATTTTCTTATGCTTCCCTCCATCCTTTCCCTTCTCCTTCTTTTGCTTTTTGGAAGACGGCGCTCTGTCCTCCTCCTCCTCGTCAGAGTCGGCGTAGCGCTTCTTGGACTCGACCTTCGCCTCCTTTGGGGGAGAGGGCGGGGTCGGGGGAGCCTCCTCCTCTTCGTCGTCGTCCGTTTCCGGAGCGGGGAGCGGCTTCGGCTCGTCTCGGCGTTTGTCCTTCTTTTTCTTCTTCTTCTCCTTCGGAGGGGGTTCCTCCTCTTCTTCCTCCCGGATCCTCTTCTTCTTCTTCTTCTTTTTGACGGGGGCCTCTGTCGGGCGTTCTTTGTCGCTGTCGCTCTCCGAGTCAGCGTCGAACACGTCGCTCTTTATAGGCAAAAGTTTTTGCTGAACAGAAAAGGACATTGTCATCAAATTTTTTCTTTTTTTTTTAAAAAACAACAACATATATTAACCTGCTGTCTTACGAGTCTTACCACAGGTTTCTTGGACTCAGCCTCCTTCTTGGCTTTCAGCTCGGCCTGGTGCCTCTTAAACGCCAGCAGGACTTCATGGCAGTCCTCTAAATGGGCTTCGGGTTCCCAGGTGTCGTCGTCAGAGCAGTAATTCTTCCAGCGGACCCTGTAAAGCACTTCGCCCTGAAGACAAGCAGAGGAGCCGTTAGATCAAATATCACTCTTCATATCGGCAGGGTGCTGAGCTGCCGGTATGAACTCTACTAGATAAAGCACTGGGGGAAAGGCCATCTAAGTGGTTGAATATAATAATCGGCAGGAAGTTTTATGTATGCTGTCTGAAAATTTACAGCGTACCGTCCCAATGCTCCTTTGCAGTTGGAATGCTGCACACATTGATGAAGACTGTGATCCGATACGTTGATTTATTTTTGATCAGAATATCGTTTTTGAGCTTAAACAGGCTGACTAAAGAACTGAAAGTCAATTTCACTTCAGCCAATTGGGAAAATTTGCATGAATGAATAAAAATTTAGATAGAATTTTTTTTTGTCAGACATCAATGTTTTCATATTGTGAAATTGTGATACACGTTTTGGGCAACGCTGCATCAGTTTCACTTGGTTGAACTTTAGATTTTGATGCAAATTTGTCTTTTTTTTTGTCCATCTGTATTGTAAAAAAATGCTACATGTAAAGCATGGATACAGCAACAGGTTGAATGGTTTCCACTGTTTGGCTTTGACCAATTATAGGCTGATCAAATACTGGGGAAAAAAATCCATTTAGTTAAATGCATCAAAACTAAGAACTACCACCCTTTTCATTACATAAATGCATCAATCGACAGGTGTACTTTGACACCCTAAATTTGTAAAATAAAATAAAAAAATGTAAATGCAAGACATATACACATTAATGCATCTTCTCTTTGGGCTTTTTCCTTCAGAGGTTGCCATGGTGACATACTACATACTCTTGTAATTCCTATATTTTCTTTTGGATGGAGACCTGCTACCTGTACTAGTTTTCCCCCTCAATTTAATAGGCTTTAGGCAAAAACAACAACAACAACGATGATATAAAAAACAAAAAAAAACAAAAACAGAATTGGTCAACAATCAGAATCAGCAGATCAGACCTCAAATGATAAAGGGTGCAGCTGTAAGAAACAGTGCAGCTCCATTTAAAATGATCACGTTTTAAGCAGTTTATGACAACTATTCCATTTAAACTAAATTATCTAAAGAAAAATTGATGTAAATGTTTTTTTTTTCTTAACTGTGGAATTATTTTGTCATAAAGCAAGACTTTGCAAAGACCGGTGCGAGTTGAATGATTGTCTTGAATATGCTTTTTGGGTATAAATGTCACTCTCGGTTATGGCCCATTAGGTGGCTGTTTTGTTTGGCAATGTAGCCTGACCAAACCTCCGAGGAAGCATCATTCACAACCACACACGCACTTAACCATTTGACCAGTTTAGTTACTGAAACAGTAAATGTGACAAACGCACATTTGGGAAAGATTCGTTCACTAAAATATCAAACGGAAAACTAGTTTCCAACGCTTTTGCTGCAAAAGCATCAACTATGTTTCGTCGCTACTCGCAGCAATCCTGTTTGCCGAGTAAATCTGCATTAGACGGTATATACCGCGCTTACTTTAGGTAAAGACCAGTTTAAGCAGTAATTTCTGCTAAAATGATAACATGCTAGCTGGCTTTAGTACACTCGCATGGACAGACTTCAGTAACCATTAAGGTTTGCAGAGAACCAGTTACACCAGTGCATTTTCTGCACGGTGATTGGGGTTATTATTCGTGTCTTTTGTGTTTTTTAAGGACTTAGAGTTGCGGCTGTGCAGCAGCAGCCATGATGAAAACATTTGCCTGCCCTTGGCCTCAGCAGGGGAGAAGCAAGCGGACATCATGGGAGAAGTTGTGCAGGGAATCGGTGCGATGTACTGGAGCAGCAGCGAGTCATAGTAGAAATGCACTACTAGCATACGTTTAAGTGACTTGCACGCTATTAATTGCATCGAAAATTACGTGAAGTGCATTTTGGCAAAGGGGTGTATTCTCACGAGGACACTGCGTCGTCAAAGTGGGAAAGAAAAAAAAATACCAGCCATGTTTGCCCCGCTAGCCGGGAAGCTAGTTAGCCGTTAGCTTTACCTCTTCCACCCGCATGTCAATTATCCTTTCCACTTCGTATACATCTTCTTCTTCGTCTTGTTCGCTTTCAGTCGGTTCTACCTTCTCGGCCTCAGACGCCATGGCTGCTGGGTTGGATGCTTTTTTTATGAAGAACAGCGCTATTTCAGACTGGTGGTTCAGGCCGCCGTGCTGAGGTAGGACGGTGGCGCACCTTCGCGGCACAGTCCGCTCCGGTTGTGCTGCTTCAGCTCGGACTGAGTGCAGACAATCAACCGCCTCCTGCTCTCAGTGAGGCGTTCAAGTCACACCTCCTCCTGTAGGAAAGACTGGATACTGTATGGAGTCACTGTGAGAAAGTTTCTAGTAGCGGGTAACATCTTACCAATTTGCCTTTATTATTTCAACAGAAACAACGTTAAAGACAGTTTTTTTTATATCAAACATGCTTAGATATTACATTAAAAACGTAATGCAAGTTATACCTTCCATAATGACCTACTCGTTAACGTATCAACGTTTCAGATTTTTGATCAAATTTGTAGCATTTAGTTTCAGGTGTAGCTCATGAGTTGTTATAATTATATAATACTTACTACAGTTGTAAAGGCCAACTGAATGTTAGTTTGTTTCTTGTAACCGCCGTTAAAAGTTTCGTGCTTTTATTCTGGTAACATTCTGTATAACGTATCTACAGTAACAGAACCTTGGAGCTATGGGAGATGACAAACAAGGACGGCTTTAATAAAGCATCATTTTGCCATCAGTTCCGGCCTTCTCAAAGTTGACAGCATTACACATTGCCATGTATTTCAAAGTATTGTGAAAGAAAACTTAATTATTAAATTTATACAGCAAGCTTTTAGTTTACATAATGTATGGTTCTTCAGCTTGAAGAAGAGTGATGCGTTTTAAATCTACCAATTTGTTTGAAATAAAAAAAGTGAATTTATTAAATTATCACTTGTATACACAATACATGACAAACTTTACACTTTAGTGCATTGATAAAAACAAAGTACTACCATTTAGAATGCACACTGAGATGCGTATAGCAGCATTACTGTAAAGTGTTTCCACTTATAAGCTTAGACATTTTTATAATAGTCTATGCATTGTGTAATGATTAAAAATTTAAATCAAAATGTGAAGCATTAGCAGTAGGGAGGATAGTGAAGCAACCTTTCATTTAACAGTTTTAATACCTTATTATTATGTGGCTATTTCAATATTTTCCAGAAGTTTTGCATCATTACACAAACAAAACGCAAAAAAAAAAAAAAAAAAGTAAACATTTAAAAAGAACAACCTCAAGACTTTCATCGTTTCTAAACACCAAAAATAATTTTGAGATCAGCCAATGAGAGTTTAGAGACTGTGCTTCCTGTTCCTGAAAGCACATTCTGGGCCAGCTCTTTCTTCTTCGTCTGCAGCGTTGCGATCTTGTCCTCTACGGTTCCTTCACACACAAACCTGCAGCCATTAAGTGTAAAAAGTATATTTGTAAATATAAACGAACCTAAGAAAGACTAACAGGTACGTGGAGTAGAAACAATATTTTTTAATGGTCTGATATAATATTCTAATCTGAAATGTCATGTTTTCATTAGCTGAAAGCAGAAAGTAAAACCTGTCAAAGTAAAAAAAAAAAAAAATTGATTTTACGGTTTTGCTACCTGTGAATGGTGACGTCTTTACGTTGTCCCACTCTATAGATCCGGTCACAGGCCTGATCCTCCAAGGCTGGATTCCTGTCAGAATTTAAAGGAATGACATTTCTGTGTTAATATTTCTATACTAAACAGGGTAAACAGTGCTGCAGTGAGTGAACAGAACAACAAGTGAATTATTTTTCCAAGACTTGGATAAATGATTCTGAAGGTAGTTTTTTTTTTTTTTTTTTTTCATTCTTTTGTCTTGTAAAACGTACAAAAAAAAAGTATCAATACTCACTCAAACAATAACAGGTGTGAAAGCTCTTAGCTCGATCGTATGAAAAGCAAACAAAACAAAGACGCAAGGTTCGAGTGCTGTGACCTCACCAGTGCATGTCAATGAGGAAGAGATGATTCCCTCCAATAAGGTTGAGTCCAACCCCACCAGCACACAGAGAAACCAGCATAATCTTTTAGAAAAGCAAACAACAACTTCTTACACTTTTATCTTAAAGGCAACAAGGTTTCCTTGCAACATTCTCCAGATAAAATCAAAATCATTTAGTTTTAGGAATGTTTAGCTAAGGTGTACCTGAGGTCCTCTAGGGTTTGTGTTGAACTCCTCCACCACGTCCATGCGCCGTTTGGGGTTCACGGTGCCGTCGATGACCCCATAAGTCAAGCCCATCCGCCGCAGATGAACTGCTATGATTTTGAGCATACTGGTCCACTGAGACACGATCACGCTGCAAAGAAGCACATAAAGTCATTTAATTCGTTTTGCATTAGTGTTGGAAAGTAAAAACATGAAAGAAAGTGCATTAAGTGAAGGCAAAATAATACATAACATAAGCAGATTCTTCATTTGATGAAAAAATTAAAAATACCTCAATGTAATGGAACAAAGTTAAAGCAGACAGTTGCAACGAGCAATTATCCAACTATACCAAATTGTAGGCTAAATTAAAATTATTCTGATGGCTCATATTTTTTGAAGGGCAATTTTGTTTACAGAGACTAAATAATCCATTTTATTGGTGGTTTTGGCTGAGTGTGTGTTTATTGTTTTTGGTTGTTGTCTCTTATTTTGGATATTTAAAAATATATCTTCCAGTGTAAAGTATTCTTTAAAAATGTTAAGTTTGTTGGTCTTTAGTATGCCAATATCAACATATTACTTGAAAATTATCTCACGACAACTATATTATAACTTATCGCGATAATTACTGCAAGAATTTATTGTCCAGCAATTTTTTGATATTAAAATTCGGTCCAATATCATTCAAAAAACAAGCATCGGATTACACTGGACTGCATTTAAAACGACAGAGGCACTCCGCTCCAGGATTCCGCTCCAGGATTTCTATCCAGTAGTGGTTGTATACCGCATGCAGACCAGTTGCTTATTAATAAATGAGTGAGTTGCTCTCAAACCTGTTTGTCACTGACCGTTGTTCTCGGAGTAATATCATCTCACCAAGCCTTTTCTAACATTAACACACTACAAAATGAGTAATAAAAGTATGTACGATTTCTGCCAATACCATATCGGGTCAATATCAGTATCGGCCAATGCTCAAAGCTGCAATATCGGTATATTGATAAAGTTGTATTGGGACAACTGTAATTTTGACCTGTTGGCCACATTAATAGAAGCAGAGGCAATAAACAGAAAAGTTTAATTTCAGATACACTTTGGAAGCAACATTTCTTCACTTTCCTCTTCTAAAATCCTAATTATTCACGTTACATACACCCACACCTTCAGTTACTTTTTTTTTTATATCGGTATAGCGTTGTTACCTTTTCTGATCGTCACTCTTCTCTTTTATCGCCATGAGCTCAGATGTGATCGCAGAAATCTAAATATATACAGGAAAAAAGTACCAACATGTTTATAAAATCAACATAAGCTCTTCCAGTCATAACATGCATCACCACTGGTTTAATAAAAACAAATATTTGTCTCATCATCGTAAAATTTAAGAAGCACCTTGTAAAGTCGGTGCGCCACGTTTTTGATCCGAGAGTCTAAATATAAACCAGTCACTCACCTTGGTGCTTTCACTGGTCTCCTCAAACAGCTGTGAGGGGAAGCAGGTGCCGTTCAGGGCCACGGTGTCTTTGGGGTCGGGGCCCGATGGCGACGGGGTCGAGGAGAGCGACAGAGCGTTCAGCTGCTCCTCCAGCGACAGGACGATCCCGTCACCCTGCAGCTCAGACGAGTCCAACGTCTGCGCAGACAGGTGGAAAAGAACGATCACGCATGCATGGAGATTGGATTTCTTTGTTTTTCTTCAAGTCAAAGTTGGATGAGGTTTTTAAAAACTAAAGAAAAAAAAAGCTCATGTACCTTTTTAAGAAGTGAGAGGTGGCAGCAGCACTGTCTGAGGCGCAGCAGCAGAGAGAGGATGTGAACAGTGCTGGATGCCTGGCGAGAGCTCGACCCGGCAGGGTCAGCCTGGGACACGCCGAACTCTTGGGCCACTGGAGAGAGAAAACGCCACAAGCAGTTTTTAGTTCCTAGTTCTACATTTACAGAACTATTTTTTTAATATGCTTTTACCATCTATCTAACCTTTATCAAACGGATTGACACTGGACGTGTTTCCCTTGTCCAAATCCTTCCCTTCATGTCTCTTCAGATAGTTCTGCAGAGTAGACCTAAGGGGAAAAATATATATATATATATATATATTTCAACCTTTTCCTACTCATAAGGAAGGCATTAATACTCCCCAATACTGTGTGATCATTTATTTTAATTGAAAACATTGTTTTCCTGCTTGAAGGAAGTCGACTCGAATCCAAAAATCATCTCTACAATTTTGCAATCAGATAACTAAACTTCAGTCATTGAAGCTATGGATCAATAGATGTTGTCTTGCGTAATTTCTTTCAAACTGAAAAAAATAAAACAAAACAAAGAAGGACAAAAGCATGAAAAGTAAAAATGGATAAGAATTTTACAAAATCTCCGTCAGCCAAAAGGGGGGCTTATGGGGACCATGGCTCCCTCTAGAAAAAGGCTGGCTACCCCACAGAATCATGTTCATGTCATATAGAGTCATCTTCTTCAAAGTAAAACCCAATAAATAAATACACAATACATAAAATTATATATTTTTTTTGGCTGCGTTGTGTGGCCACCCCATTCTTTTTTATTTTTCTGGGGCGCCACTGTTCCATCTGTTTTGATAGCATAAAAAAGCAAAACTTCACTATATTTTGTTAAAATCTCCACCCTTAAGTGTCCTCATGAACGGAAACATAATTTCATCATTCGTCGGCGTCTCACCTGGACTGAGCGAACACCACATCGTACACGGCCTGCTCGTCCTCAGAGAGCTTGAGCTGATGCACTTCGCAGGTCCGCTTCGGAAGAGACACCTGAAACACCCAATGCTTCTCGTTAGCCACTCTTCTGCAGTGAGGATGAACTCCTTGTTTACATTTGATGGTTAAGTATGATGCTGAGTGTGTGTGTGTGTGTGTGTGTGTGGGTCTCTCTACCAGGGGTTTTCCCATGGAGTCCAGCTGATCTTTGGTGCGTCGCAGCAGCAGAGTTCTCGTCAGGATGTTGAGTCTCTCCCTGCCCCTGCTGGAGCCGTTGTCCACCTGAGCTTTCCACAGCTTGTACTCGTCGAACGGAGAACAACGCAGGAATCTGAAAATACAATCGGTCAGTTAGCGGACCGATTCAGAAATAAGATTTGGTTCTGCTGGGTGTGAAATGACTCCTTCCTCACTTTCAAAATGACAATTTAGTTGAATTTAAATAGGAATGCACAATATTGGAGTTTTAGTCGATATCCGATATACAAACTCATTTGGCCAATAACCAATACCAATACCGATATTTTATTCTTATACCTAATTACTGAAACTATGTGGCTTTTTCTACTGTGGAATTAAAATACTGCATCATCTTTTTCAGCTTAGTCTGCTACCAAATGCAGAGGCTAAAAAGGAGGTTGAAAATGATGTAACGCTTTCAACTTACATTATGTTTAATGTCAAATTCATTCATAACATTTACTCTCTAAGACAACGACAACAATCAAACAGTGCAAATTTGACATTGTGCTGTGCTACAGGCATCATTGCCACTGGTTTGTCATATAACAACAATTTTTACATCAGTGAGTTATTTTGACGGAAAGGCCAATGTTCGATATTAAATTTTACAGCTAATATCGCCCGATACCGATACCATGCTGATAAAATCGTGCATCCCTAAATTTAACCATACGTTATGTTGCTTAGCAGTAAACACAAGTCTGTCAGACTCGTTTACTCCAGCTTTGGGACAGGACAGCAGCTGAGCAGACAACCAGATGGGACCTACTTCAGCAGAGAGTACATGTCCAGCAGGTTGTTCTGGATCGGGGTCCCGGTGACGGCCCAGCGGGCGCGGGCTCTCAGCTGGCAGACAGCCATGGAGGTCTGCACTTTGGGGTTTTTAATGTTGTGGGCTTCGTCCAGAATCACACGGGCCCAGGTCACTCGCAGCAGAGGGCCTGAATGTGATGGCTGCAGATATACAACATATGACCTGAGATGAGTTTGTTTTAGTTTCTTCTTTCCTTTGCATATCATCACCTTCCTAAAATAAGTTATTTTTTTTAGCCAAAGTGGAGGGAAAATCACCTTTGGCAAAAAAGTCATTATTTTAGGAAGGTGACAATATGATAATCTCAACATAATTTAACGTGATCACCTAATTATTGATCAGATTTTAGTTTTTACTATTATTTACACATAAAACTTAAAGTTTTGCTGTATTTACCACATGATCGGGATCTTTGCCGGGATTATCAGCATCTTCCTTTTCTACAGGAATCTCTTTAGAGACCAAACTGTATGTGGTCACCACCACGTCGTAATCTGCCAATCTGGAAGAGAAACACAATCAGGGCTGAAACGACTAATCCGATTAATCGTGATGGATTGATTATCGAAATAATCCTCAACCAAAATAGTAATAATTAACTATTCAGACTCAAAAAAGGCAGTTTGCCAAAAAAAAACAACAACACAGTCCAAAGCTGTACAAAAATATATTCATTTTGAACTTGTATAAAAAAAATGCTTGTAAATATGTTGAACCCAGAACTCTTCAAGTGGTAAAGTTTTAGCTTTACCTAGTTAAAAAAAAAAAAACTCCTATTAAGCCCCTTTTGCTGTCTAATTGTTAATCAGTTAATCCAAAACATAAGCAGATCAGTCCTGTGCTGTATTAATCAATTAATTGTCACAATAAATAATAGAGTAACAAATTACTAAAATAATTGTTTATTGCAGCCCCAGATACAAAACAGTCTTCGACATTAGTCACTTGTGCTTTAAATAATCGTATATAAAATCTGTCCTCTCTTCACTGCGCCTGCTAACGCAAATGTGTCTCAAAGAATTAGCAGAGCAAATAAGTGTTTGGTTTTCTTTGATTTAAACAATTGTGTCATTTTTCATGGCAAAAATTCAATTGTTTTCAAGATGCCAGTTTGGAGAAGCACAAATTAGAATAAAATTTAAAAATTAAAAAAACATGATGATTCTTTTAAAGGGATGAATAACTTTTAGACCAAACATGGCTCAGGAAGGTTGATATATATTTGGCTGCAGAAAAGATTCTAATGGGTCCCAGCTATTTTTAGAAAGGCAGATCAAAAAAATAAAGCAAAGGAGAGTCATCGGTGTGTTCAACAGGAGTGTTGGTTCTTACGCTCTGGCGCTTCTCTCCCGGCTGGAACCGTGGTACAGATACACCGACATCCTGCCCGTCTTCACATGCCGCTCAATCTCCTTCTTCCAGTGGTGAATCAGGGAGGCGGGACAGATGACCAGAGTGCCTTTAGAGGACACAATGCTGGAGTCTGGACAGTGAAACAAGCAATAACTCAACCAGATAAATGATGTGTCATCTAATTATGAACAGTTTAGAAATGACTACAATCACTCAGCTGGATTTCATTGAAAACGAAGGATTGACTGATGACAAATAAGGATTACCGCTTTTAGAGATCCAGGAGTCCAACTTCTTCTCTTCTTTCTTTTCTCCTTCTTTTTTGGCCTCCATCTTTTTGGTCAGCATGAGAGCGATCATGGTCAGAGTTTTCCCCAAGCCCATGTCGTCCGCTGCAGCCACGCAAAAGGCAAAAATAACAACGATAAGAGGTTAGGGAAAAATGTTTTGCTGTATAAACATGGAAAACATAAGACTCCTGTAAATGCACTTTTTCTCTCTTTCACCTGCATTTAAGATTAAAAATCAAATCAGAATCACCAAGTATTGGGAAACATTTTATATCAGCCAGTAAAAAAACCCAATTCGTCTTTAATTTGAGCAAATTTAAAATCTGTAAAGGTCTTAAAGTGTTGCTAAAAGTCGTGGATCCACGGATAAATAAAAGTTACCCAGAATTCCTCCGCATGGGTTCTGAGCTTCCCTCCAGAGCAGCCAGGCTAAAGCTCTCCTCTGATGGGCCAGGAGCGGCACCTGACCGGCCAAACAAAGAAACAAACTCAACGTTACTGACACAGAACACTCTAAAAGTGAAGGAGAGCAGCACAAACCGTCTATTATTGGTAACTACAGCTTTAAAGAGTTTAAAATGAAGCAGAACACCAGATTTTGTGGCTGACTCGGCAGAAAAGAGTGAAGGAGAGGGGAACCTTGATGCCTCTGGGGTCCGAAGCTTCGTCCTCGGGATCTGGACACGACTCCAGAGATTTGTGAAGATGGTCGATGGCCTCGCAGGTGGCGTTCTTCACCGCCAGCAGGCGCTCATTCGTCATCCTGCCACCATAATAAGGGTGCATTTGAAGATCTGCTGGAGAAAAACAAAGAAGAAGAAGAAGGAAAAGTACTAATCAAATGAAAAGACATACACAGTCCTCCCTCCCCCCACACGATTCTAAGTAATGGCTCACCTCCAAAGGTTTGAGCGTTTCCCTGGCTCAGTTGAATCCCCAGAGAGCTGCCGGAGGCTTGGTGCCGCACCGGGCCTGGTGCTGGAGCGGAAGGGAGCAGGACGGTACCGCCCGGCCTGCTGAATGGGTTGACGACGGGCCGAGCGGAGCCGGCAGCAGAACCGCTGCTCCTGGACTCCTCCGCAGATTCTGGAAGAGGTTTCCACGTCACATTAGCAGTGAGAAGACGAAAACAGCTACTTCAATTCAACAGACTTTAGATTTGCTCTTTGAAATGATTGTTTTGTAACCATACGGCCGGATAGAGAGTTTAAAAAAAAAAAGGAGCGCCAAAAGCTAATGAGGTGGATTAGCAACTGACGGCATGATTTCCTCTACACCGTCTCCTCAGCGTAGATTTGTAATACTGTGTTTGGAAGTGGGGGGGGCGGTGATAACTCACCAGGCTGAGAAGCAGCAGCGAGGCTCAGAGACTCCAGAGCGTCCTCCAGCTCTTTAACCTGTATCCTCAGCCTCTCTCCTTTATCTGGCAGAGCCTCCACATTCACCGAAGACAGAGTGGCCTGCTCAGGTGAACACATAGACACACAAATATGGGCAAAAACTTAAAACAGCAGAAAATATCTGATTAATATACGACTATGTTTCCCTGTTAAACTGTATTTTCATAGCTTGTGCATTTTAAATATCTTCATGACAGTAAAAACAAAATATAGTGCAGCAGAAAACTGAATATTCCAGAAAAATCTTCCACATGCAGATACAACAACCTAACTTGTTTAAAAGGCTAAAAAAATGACAGCCATCTTGAAAAATGGTCATCATCCTGAAATTCAAGTGGCCGATATAAAAACCATACCGCCTGAGGGGGGAGTGCGTTCGTTTTTATCCACACTTGAAAGATTTTTTTTTATTTTTTACAGTGCGATACTGCACTAATCCTTTACAATATCAAATAAATTAATTGTTAACGTCAATGTTTGCATCAAACTGGTTCAGTGGAACCACCAACCTTCTTCTGTTGAAGCTGGACACTGAGCAGAGAGTGCATCCCCTTCGGGTCGCCCACCTGGGCGGCCGACTGAAACCCAGGAAAGCTGGTGATAGTCTTTTGGACTGCACAAGAAGCCGAGGCAGTTTGGCGAGCTGCCGGTTTCACTGAAACCAAAACTACGTCGTCATCCTCCTCTTCTTCGTTGTGGGTCTCTGTCTTAACAGAAACGGCACAATCCGCTCCTCTGGGAGACTGGCTGCTTCTGCCGGGGACAGACTTAGCGACGCTCTTCTCCGCTGTGGGCTCATTTTGGCTCAAGGAAGAGGTTTGACTACTGGTTGCTTTCTGTGGCATGTTTTTGTGTAGGTCGGGGCAAATTTGACCAATTTTCTCAATGTCTCGTGTGGAAATGTTTTTTTCCGACTCTCTCTTCTCCGCAGAACTTTTCCCAGCCTTGTTTTGCGTCCTAGCTGCTGTGCTATCAGCGCCGTCAGCTTTGGACTTGCTGCTCTCCTCGCTTGAAATCCTCTTCTTCACCTTCATACCTGCTGGGAGCAGCTTACCTCGATGTGTTTCAGGTGCGCTCAACTTTCTTTCCTCTCGCGCTTCCACTCCTCTGCCTAAAGCCTCCATATTTTCCTTCTGAGAACGTTGTCTTCCTTCTGGGTTATAACTTGCTTTCCCAGTTTTCTTCTCCCCTTCTTCCTCTTCACACCCAGCGCTCTGCACGCTTCTCCGCTCCGAAGGTTTGTCCGTCTTGTCGGGAGCTTTAAAGGGATTTCTGACAGGTGGGAGGCAGGAGGGCTGCAGCTGGGAGTCAGTTAGAGGGGTTCTCCTTTCTTTTTCTGGCTGCAATTATTTATAAAATATAGACTTAAATAAATATGATTGCAACAATATCAAATGTGTATGCATTCCAGGAGTTTTGGGGAAGTGAATGTCGACAAAGTTAGCCTTACAGCAGTCCAGGGAACGTTTCCACACCATCTCTGACCTTCTCTTTTCCCGACAGCACATCTGTAGTAGAGTCTGGGACAAATGAGGAACAAGTATAACATTCACAATGTTAATTTAAAGAATTATTAAAAATAATAATCAATAACTGATTGTTATCCTCACCGGTGGCTCTGCTGCTGCTGGCTGTAGCTGAGCGCCTGCAGCTCCACCACCGACTCTTCATGATGCAGACAGTGGGAAGGACAGATACTGGAGGAGGCCATGTGGAGAATTTAGACTAACAGCTGAATATGACAAGTTAGTTTAAACGTGACAACATTTAAATGTTTAAATCTCAGTCGAAACCGTTTTTGCAAAACTGAATGCACAATATTAGAATAGATTACAAAAAAATACAATGAAGATAGCTGACTCATTTCTAACATTAAGGTTTTACATAGAATGACATCATGAAGAGGGTTTTTTTTTTGTACAGTTTAAGCTATTAAAGTAATGATCTCGTTATGGCAGAAGACTGGACAGGGAGTGACAATCATAAAGAAACAGGAGGAAACCAAAGGGGAAGGGGGACTTGAAAAGCTTTTGATAAATTAGGTCTATTTGTAATTAAAACAAGTGTAATTGGGGAAAAAAAGGAGTGTACTTTATTTTTACAGTAACTGTACTGTTATTTCACGAATTGTTAACATTTCTAGCACAGAGTAAGAACACGTTTAAGACTTTAAACTGCTGGATATTTTCTTAATTACAAGAGCTCGCTGATGAATTTGCTGACGTACCAGGCCTGTTGGGTGAAATCACAGCCCTGCTTGTCAATGCAAATATAGAAGCTCTTGCCTTTATTTGGTCCCTCTTTCACACCGGTTTTCAGCATACACACACTACCTGCGAGAGAACACAGAGAAAGTGTTATTTAGCAAATCTTACAACCATTACCAAGAACGGAGAATAATCCACCTTGACATACATTCTAAGTTAGCAAGAAGAGCCACATATACAACAGAGTCCGCCGGTACTAAAACATAAAATAAGTTTTTGTTGCACGACAACTTATAACAAGTATCTTATGAATAATAGCTTACCGTGTGAATCACATTTAACTATTTCCATTGTGTCTGAAATCCTTTAGTTCACTTTCTAGAATCACAACGTCACGGTAGTTCGGTATTTTTTGGATTGACCAATCACAGCACTCAAAGTTCACTTCCGGATTGTAAATTTAGATATAAAAGTTCACATACGACTTTGACATTTACTTTGTGTTTTATTAACACCTAAAACGTCTGAAATATTTTAATTACTAATCAAAATTTAAGCAAATAAACACACGTGTGCAAGTGTAACCGTGGATTGAATAATATCTGTATAAAGCCATTATTTTGAAATGTGTAAATGTGGACCGTTGATTAAACCGGATACATAAACCTTACTAAACTTCCAGGAACATATATTTCATAATTTTTTGTTGTAAAAATGTTGCAAAAATAGCACAAAATATACTGGAAAATATTTTGTGTATTTTTATTATTTTTTAAAAGGTATTAAAACCCGCCCAACCGCATTTTTAAAAAAGACCCTTGAACTACATAACCCACAATGCACCAACAATTGTCCGCTCTCGCGGGCTTTGTTTTTATAATGGCGGCAGGGTTCGAAATTTTTGTTTGGTTCATATGTGTTACATTTTTGTTTTTCACATGCCAGACGTTCGTCTTGCTTACAAAAGGTAAATTCAACTATTCTTGGCCTGGCTGAAGATGCCGTAAATGTACATGTTTGGATATTAATGTAATAACCGTTAAAAACGTTGCGTGTTTAGTTAAACATTATACCAGCAGGTGTAAACAGGCCTTTTAACTGCTACGTCATTTCACTAAAATACCATTCGCTTCCAGGACCGAAATTAATTGTTCCTGTCAATGCGATATGAGTTAGACTAACTTTTATTTATACCTTGGGTTCGACGGTGTTCATACAGAAATGAATTCGTTGTCTCATTTGATCTGGAACTTGGATTCGCAGTCAGTGTGTTAAACGTCGTACATTCATTATTAAATTAACCCTTAAACTGTCACCGTAATCTGTTTGTCAAATCCCGGATTAGCAAACGCTTATTGAAGCACCCTGGGTCGGCATGTCATCACCGTCCGAGCTGCAGTACTCCTCGGCGGACTTCTTGACCAAGTGGATGCCGAGCAGCACCAGAGCCGGGGTGATCCTCAGCCCACCCCCGGAACTAGCAGCGTCCTTGCGGCATACTGCCGCCGCGGTACCCGCTCCCCTGCATCCGGACGATTCTTTCGTCTCCGATTTCGCTCCGCTGCCTGCCTCCACGGACAGCAGCTGCTTTGGTGTGGATGGACGTGGAGAGGGAGCCAGGCCGGTGAGCTACCTCCGGCCTGCACCACAGGGGATTTCAGATGGACACTTCGAGAATTTGGGGAAAATGACAAGCAGAACCCAAGATCTACCCCTGATGATGAAGCTGGAAGAGGTAAGGCCGTAAATCTGATACAGCAGATTATTAGCTATGTTGCTTATGTAGTAGTGTGGACCCCTAGAATCCAGTATGAGATTAAGATTAAACATGAAGATTCATCTTTGAATATAGAGAACATTAGAAATGCCAGAATTTGTCATCTTAAACTGACAGCTCTGTCTCAATTACTAGCACATTCTACACAAATTCAGTGTGGATTTAATCTCACTTAAATAGCTATAGCCATTAATTATGCTTTCAAAAAAAGAGAGTAGGATTAGGAAAATCTAATCAACCAATCTGGGATTACCATTGTGTGCACACATGGGCGTTTGATGCACAGATGCAGAGCTTTGAAGAGAGCGCAAAACTGGAGGTTTATGGAAATGAAAGCGTATTTAAAATGCAACTCTTTTTGTTTCTAAAGGCAATCTCAAAAATAAAAGGCATAACATTTTTGATGAGTTACTACTTTGTGCAGCATTTACCTGCTGTGTGTCATTATGCAGTGTTTTTCCTCAATTGTCTTCACAGTAGCTGATGTAGTGATTTTACTTATTCAAGTTAACTGGATAAAATAAGTAAAGTCTTCAAGGAGATCTGCATGTGGGAGCATCTGTGCTTCCAGGTAGATAAGAATGGTGAAGTGATAAGAATAGCCAGAGAACCAAAGGGTTATTAATATCTCATCCCTGATATATTGGCCGTCTCTCCCTTAAAAAGCTATTCATGCTGACCAGGGCTTATCTGCAAAGGAGGTGTTGAAGTAAATGCTCTTAACATGCACTGGACTTAGTGGTTAGTAAACAGTCTGTGATCAAACATGTCTTGTTGAGTTCCCTCGAAAGCAACTGGACAAAACCTCTTGGGAGGAGACAAGAGACTGCGTCATGATCTTTTTGCTTGTGTTTCAAACAGGAAAGCAACCATTTCTACTTTTGCTAAAATGATGGATTGTAACTAGGGATGCACGATACATCGGCAGCAACATCGGTATTGAGTTTAGTCCTATTTTATTTCATTTTTTTAAACGTATCGGCATCGGCCCAATAAATGAAACCGGGGCTCATACGGGTGAAGTAATAAGTTGTGGTCACATTTATACGATGTTGGAAGTGTATGGAAATATAAATAATATCGATTATCATAATATCGATCACAGCGATATTGATATCGGCCCAAATTTTCATATTGGTTCACCCTTCTTTATAACAACTGTATTATTATTTATAAAAGTTACTTATTGTTGTATTGTTGTGTGGAAATTTGGGGCAACACTTACAGAACGTTACTACAATCATTATGCACATTACAAAAAAGAGCCATTCGTTTAGTTCATAAGGTTGATTTTTACTGTCATACCCACAATCTATTTATAGATTCTTATTTATTGAAATTCACTGATTTAGTAGAGTTTCAAACTGCACAGATCATATTTAAAGTCAGAAACAAAATATTGCCAGAAAAGATTCAACAATTATTTTCCGATAGAGTGGGGGGATATGACTGTAGAGAAAACCTTAACTTCAGAACTTTGAAGGCTCGTACAACAATGAAAACATTGTGCATTTCTGGTGTTGGTGTGAGGATCTGGAATAAACTCTCTAAAGAGCTGAAGCAAAGTCCAAGTATGAGACATTTTAACAAAGGTCTCAAAACAGCTATTATTCAAAGGTATAAGGAAGAACAAGGGGGATAATCCTGGCTGGGAATTAAAACTTTAGGTATGATGTCATCAAGTAGGTGGCATGTCGGTGCAGGTGTGGGTAAATATATAAAGGTATGTAAATAGCTGTGTATTCTGCATATAAGCAGATGGGTGTGTATATGGGTGTATGTACGTATATATGTTTGTATATGTAAATATGTATATGTGTATGTGTGTGTATGCACTATTTTCATCTAGCTGAGGAAATTTTATTACACTTATTATTTCCTTTGTCAGAAAGGATATTGGACATTGAAAATACTGTGATAAATTACAGCTGGAAAAGGGGTATGATTACATAAGTTATACTTCATCATACTCCTTTTCAGACTCATAATCACCGATGTGATGTGTTTTTAAGAAATATATTATGTACTTTGTGTTGTTTATACTGTCAGTGAAAGGTTTGTCTGAAATAAACTAAACTAAAGCGGTATTATTTTAATAAAAGTAGCACTCCTTTAGTTTACTCTGCTCCAAACAGCCAGTTTTGTCTTTCTTTTCAGTATCAGGAAAGTATAGTAAGCTTTTTTTCTTTCTTTTTTAGCCAGCAATAGGTGGGGAGGGGCAGCGCTACACTTCCTGTGCACCGGAAGGAACAAGAATATTTGAGTAACTGATATTTTCTGTAGCATCTCATGAAAGGGATTTTAAACTGTAAAAATTATATGGTGGAGAACATTTTTTAAATCATATTTTTCCCATGGTACTGTTAACCAGCCTGGTCTCATTTATGTGTTGTGCTGTCTGTGTAACTATGCGTACATTCCTGCAGCTGAAGAAATGGCAGCACCACATGCATGAGCAGCTGAAAGCCCACCAGCTGGAGGAGCTGCTGTGTTTGCAGGAGCAGCAGCACAGACTGCTGGGGCTTGGGGACGAACCTCAGATCTGCACTGAAGGTTAGAAAAAGAAGCTTCTTAAATTGCTTTGATTAATCTTTTTTTTTTTTTAACTGGAAATAGAAAATATGCATACCTTCTCTATTTTATGATCCACAGAAAATCCAGGGCTGCCAGGAGCACAATGGCGAAAAGACACGGTCCAATGCAGCCCTGATAGGAACTGCGGCCTGCGGCAGGAGCTGCAGCTCTCTGACCAGCAGGAACATGAAGATGATGAGGGTAAAACATATTTGGTTTTAGGTAGAAAATAAAAAAAATCTGCTTGGTGTCACTTTGAGATGAATTTTTGTAAATTGTTTATGTTAACCCATTTTTACACTTTGTAATTCCTGCAGGCATGTGGGACTCCGGCGAAGAGAATCCGAAGCAGAGTTTAGAGTCGGATGATGCGTTCATGCAGCCGGAGGCCAACAGCAGGCAGCAGGAAGACGACTTACATGACAGGTAAAGACATCTTTTATTTGAATTAATATTAAAAATGTCAATATCTCCTCAATTAAACAAGCAGCAAACACACTTCAACATGTCTCTCTTATATATGTCCTTTTAAATGAGTGGAATTTCTAATAATTATGCAACCATTTGCCCTTTGTGGCTTTTCTCCAGACCCATAAAACCAGGCATTGGGGGGCAGAAGAAAACCTTTGAGGAGCTTCTGGAGGAGCAACTGAGGCTGGAGGAGCAGAGGCTGAAGTCTGCCCAGCAACAGCCTGTAAGAGAATAAATACCTGAAGATTACTCTGCAAGTTTCCAGGTCTTAGTTTATTCCATTTTTCAGTTGTCAATATGATGTGTTTGACTTTTCAGAAATAGGATGTTTTTAATGCAGGACTAAAAACCCATCCATTTATTAAAAAGAACAAAAATAATTTAAAATTGACATATTTTTAAAATTATATCTTAATATAATAAATAATTAAAATAAATACATGTACAAAATATACATTAATAAATAGCCTACATATAAGATAAAAATTAAAAATATAATTTTTGTATTTACATCTGAACAATTAAAAAATCATTTATTTGAATCTAGTAAAATCTGAAAGTTTGACCTGGAACCTTGGTTGTTTTTTCATTTTATTCAAGTGCTGATATTTTAGGCTTTAGAGTTGTTTCAGATGTTTTTTTAAGTTTGTTCAACCTTTTGTA
Organism: Poecilia formosa; assembly: GCF_000485575.1. Lineage (NCBI taxonomy): Eukaryota > Metazoa > Chordata > Actinopteri > Cyprinodontiformes > Poeciliidae > Poecilia > Poecilia formosa. The sequence continues at coordinate 239,737 of NW_006800416.1, forward strand.
TTCCGATCTGATCAGAAGCCAGCCAGCCCTGAAGCCGCGTTCCCTCCCAAGCGGCCCTTTCTGAAACGAGGCCAGGGCCTCTCCAGATTTACCAGCAGCTCCAAGGCATCAGCGCAGAAAGCGAAGGACAAGAAGGAGCAGAAACCACAGGCGATCACCCGCAGCAACTCTGCACCCAGTTCCATCCTGAAGGCCAGCTGCAGCGCCGGCCCGCCGCTTCCCGTCCAACGCAAAACCGCCGTACTCAACAAGGAGAACCGAGGGAGGGGGCTGCGTTCGCCGCCGCAGTACGTCAGGGCTGAGAGCAGGGCTGCGCGGACCACCAGGGTCCTGGGGAGTCATCAGAGACAGAACACCGGACCTGCTACTGCACCAGAACCCAGACCGGTAAAGCATCTGCTGGAGCCGGAGAAGGAATATAATACGGGTGTCCCAGTCCAGGTGGTGAGGAACACCGGTCCCAGTCTGCAGCCGAACCCTGTGATCAAACGGGTGGGGTTGTCAGGCGATGCCGGGAAAGAGAAGAGTTGTGTTTCTAAAGCGCAGTCGGCTGGAGCGGGAGGTGGAGGCGGACTTCCTCGGGATTCCTTCGAGCTGTCGTTCCAGGAGAAGCTGCAGCGGTGGGAGTGCAACCGGCAGCTGGAGAACATGGAGCTGGGAGAGTTTGAGCTGCTGGAGCAAGCGGCCGAGGAGCTGTCCTTCTCATCCAACTCCTCCTTCGTCATGAAGGTGAGGAATACAGATTCATGTCCAGTACCAAAATCTGACAGTCAAATTCAGTGGTTTCTGTCTGAAAACCTTAACTGAGCTCTAACTTGAGGAGTAAACTTCAGTTCCACTGTGATAAAAACCATCCAAAGTGAATTGAAGTGACTCTATTCTTAATTACTCAACTAGATTTATTTATTTTTTTCTCCATTTGCTCTGCAGGTTCTTTGTTTGGACCAGCAGAAGAGGCACTCTGCCATTGGGCTCCACCAGAGGCGACTCTCCTCCACCCCTATCAAGTCGGCATCAGAAAGCAAACCTCAGAAGGGCGGCGGAGTCCAGCTCACCGACGGGTTGGAGCGTGAAGGGATTTCTCTGGAGTCAGTAGCGTCTGAGGGCAGCATGAGGGGCAATGCGCTCCAGAGCGAAGTAACCGAGGGAGGACGGGAGTCTGAGGCGCCACAAGACGACGAGATCTCTGAGTTTGGAGGCAAAGAAGTCACCGTTTGTTTTTCAGCTCCTTCTAATCCCACTTACGACAAGAGGTCTTACCAGGATGAGGAGAGTCTCGGGGAAGAAGTGGAAGAAGATGACGATGAGGAGAGCAACAGCTTTGCCAGCAACGCCGATGGTTCCACTCTGATCGAGGATGGACGCGACCGGCAGAGGAAGGTCATATTTGACGACGACGACACTTGGAACGACCTGGACGACACGGCCGTCACGGAGGACAGCGACAGTCGGGGGGTCAGTCCGGTTCCCAAGCTGACAGCCGGCAGAGTTTCCCCACTGGAGAAGGCCGTGCTGAGGAAAGTAGCGGTGAGCAGAGCTGTGGAGCCGGATGAAGGCCCAGAGTCCGAACTCGCACCAGCTTCTCAACTCATGACCAGACTGTTCCCCTCGTTAAAGCCCAAAGCTCAGAGCGCACCTCCACCTGCTGCACCTGCTGCACCTGCTGCTTCTGAGAACAGGAAACAGGACAACACAGGTCAGACGACACTTCTACTCGGGGCAGTATTATGTGAAATCAACTGTTTTGAGCTTTACAGCATGTTGTAATGTTATTCCCTCATCAAAACATACCTGGAGTGTTTTGCTTTGATTCTTTAACGCATGTTTAAAAAATCTTTTAGTCTCCATGGCAACCACTCAGCTGTGCAAAACACCTGGGTGGACCTAGTCCCACCTTCAATACGCAGTTCCTCCACGGAGCTGCAGTTTCCAAATTACAAAGCAGCCCTCTCCCATTCAGATCCTTCAGACAGCAAGTAGCAAACAGCTGGTGGAACTGAGCATCTGCTGAGCTCAACACAGAGCTGCTCCTCAGTGTAAAAACGTTGCTAAAGGGTTAATAGAGCAGAGATGTGATGACTTCCTGAAGGCGGAGTTTAAGAAAGAGCAGGAGTTTCTTAAAGACCCCATTTCAAGGCATTAAATTACAAAGTAAAATTTCTTCCAAGTCAAATTTGATATATACAACGACTCAAGGTAACAATGACTTGATTGTGCTATAAAGTGATACTAAGCAGCTGGAAAACACATAACACTGCCCCTTTAAGATTCTGTGACTGAACTTTTCCATAGTTTAGGTTAGGGTAAAAGCTCGTGGATTCCTGTGTTGTTTTTTCTGATTTATTTTTCTGTGTGCTTGTTTTCATCTGCAGCCCAGCAGGTCCAATCCAGACAGCTCAGAGAGAGGCTGGCTGAGCTGGAGATGGAGATAGAGAGGTTCAAGAAAGAGAACGCTGCACTGACCAAGCTCAGGCAGGAGAACGAGAGAAGACAGGAAGACCTGAGGTGAGGCTGGAAGGAAGAATTTTGAAGGGTTTAAAATAAAAAAAAGGCAAAATGACAGATTTTTTTTTGTTTTTGAGAAGAATCGTTTCATCCTCTGCTTCCTTGAAGAATTGCCTCTGTATGTTGTAGGAAAGAGCGTTTGATGTTCGAGGAAGCAAAAGCCCAGGAGCTGGCCAATTTTGAAGAGTACAAGAGGGAGGAGAACAGGAAGCTGCAGAAAGAGCGCAAACTGTTTGAGAAGCACGTGTCGGCGGCCAGAGCCATCCCTGACAAAAAGGAACGGGAGGAAATCCAGGTTCACGTCACACATCACTCATTTAAATACGTCTGTGTCTTTACCCCTAAATATTTCACTGAGTAAACTTGTAACTAACAGGCTGGTGTTTGAAACCACTTGCTAAAAAGCAGAAACAAACCATCAGCATCTTCCTCCCCCCACCATCTTTAATCCCAACATTGGGGTGAACACGTCGACTTCAAACGCAGTGCCAGACCTTAAGCTCGCCATGCTGATGCAATAATTAGAGCTGCTGTGATGTCACTGTAATCCTTTTACTGTTAGACCTTGTTACCCACACATAACACATGATTCATAGAGCCACAAATATTGTTCTTGACAAACATTCCCGTTTGAGAAATAAATAGTATTAAATAGTGAATTCATTTTGTTGAATTTTCTATTTATTTATGTTCTCAAATAACAAAACCAATTCCCATCATACAGTCAGTTTTTAATTTTTTTTTTAACGATCATTAAGTGACATTTATAATGACAGTGATGACTTTGTCTCGATCAGTGCCCGCCACTGCGCCTCCTGCAATGTTTTCTGCTTTTCCAACAGTTGTTGAAGCAGCAGCTGAGCTCCCAGCAGGAGGAGCTGAAGAGGAGGGAGAGCCGCTGGGCCTCCACACACGGCCGCCTGCGGCAGCAGATCGACTCCCTCCACCAGGAGAACGACGCTCTGCGGGACGAGGTGCAACCACTCGACTCAACGCTTACGCTTGAACCCGACATCCAGTTTGCCTCCAGGTAGATCAGTTCACTCAACGCGCTTTTTGAACTCTGATCTCAAGATTCGAACGCTGGAGAAGCTGCGCCTCAGTGCCTGGAAGAAAAGCTCCGCCTCCGCAGAGAAAGGCGTCCAAACGAAGGACGGGCCCAGAGTTTCAGAAAGCAGCTTGGCTAAGGGAGTGACGTTTGCGGTAAGCTTGACTGTTTATTAATTTTATCTTGTTAATCTTTGCAAAAAGCTAGATAAAATACTTCACTGACGTGGACACGTCCTGTTCAGACTCCCCTGGACTCCAGAGGAAGCAGCTCCAGCCCTCCGCTCAGCTCAGCAAGAAGGAACTCGAAGGATAACGGCCAAGCAGCCGCAGGTAGAAACCAGAGCTTCGTAGGATTTATAGTCTGGAAGAATATTTATACTCTACAGTCCTTGGTTTACTGTAGATCAGGACTGTCAGACTCATTTTTATTTTGGGCCACATCGAGATGATGAATGTTCTCACAGTGCCAGAATGTATTGATGAAACCTTTTCCAAGACTGTTAAAATATTAACAAGTAGCACTCTGATTTGATGAATACTGTTTAAAGTTAAATCATAAGGATCTTTTCACGTTGAGCAGTTCATCTTGGATTTTACGATTGTTTTTCCAAGATTTTTTTAAATCCCGTTAAAAAAAAAAGACTGACTTTGTGGTGCTAATGTATAAATATTAGCAAAAATTTAGCAATATTTGCACTTGTATATGACGGCAAATGTGACTTTTGTTACTCGTCGCCATGTCAACGCTGACTTGACTTCAAAAAAGGCTGGGGCAGCAGTGTGGAAGAAAGAAATGCTGCCACCTGCAGGTGGGAGTTACCAATCAACTAAACTAAAAAAAAAAAAAATGAACTACCATTTTTGTGGAAAATTTGAAATAAGCTCACAATTATACAATAGCAAGAAAAACGGTGGCGGTCTGTTGAGTTTGGGTGAGTTTCTGTGAAAAAGAGTAGAAACTGCTTTAACCGCTGAACTTGTATCTAGGAGTCTGGAGGGCCAGAGAGGAAGCTACGACAGGCCGCATTTGGCCGGCGACCCTCGAGTTGGACATGTGTTTTAGAGGCTTACAATATTTTAGAGATGAAATCGTCTCCCCCTGGTTCTATTAGTCGAGTGTGTGTCATGTCTGCTGGATAAAGGGATGCCTTCAGTTTGCATAAACGCTGCCCAGGCTGTTCTTAGCTTGACTCAGCTTGACTTGAAGGTGTGCGTTCTGCAGTATGAGAGTTTTAATTGGATTCTACGAGCTTTGGGCGTTACAAAGTTAAAGCCCGTCGTTGCGTAACGGTTCTTAATGTGGACGGTGGAGTAATTTCATTTGAGTAAAACCCTAGGACATTTGAAAAAGCTGTTAATATGCTCAATTTAAAAGTGTGAAGTGACAGTTTTGTTCTTTTTCTGAGGTTTAGACATATTAAAGTATTTTTAAATCCTTGAATATGAAAAAATAGGAAGAAAAACCTTCTTCAGGGTAATTTAGAAATTACACCAACAGGACTATTCAGACACAAACATGTCCTCAGAGTAAACAGATTTGTCTCTCGTTGATGTTTAAAGTATACAACCTCAAGCTGTTTACGGCGGCAGCCGGAATGATGATTGTTGGTCTTCCTGCTCTGCGGTCGTCAGCAGGGATGAAAAGCAGCCTGAGGAGGTCAGTCGGATCTTCTCTGTCGTCCTCTTCAACGTTTTCTGGAAGAAGGACGGAGGAAAAGCCAAGACCTACGAGCAGGAGCCAGGAAAAACCATCCAACCAGAAACCAGAGCAGGAGCACGACTGCTCTCCAGTAAGAGCCGCCGCCATTAGAGCTGTTCACTCTAATGTTGTATTAATCTGTTGAGTAAAACAAGTTTACAGATAAAACTTTACTTCTGATATGAAAAACCGTTTTGTAGTTTTAAGTTTACTGAACACTCCAAGTTACAAATAGCAATACCTTTATTATTTTTTTACCTGAACCTCTGGTGTGTTTAGAGAATAGATCTAGAGCCAGAACAACTAGAAAGCTGCGAGACCCGTGATCCAGAACTACCTCAGGAGGTCATCACACACCCCGACGGCAAGGTGAGGCATTTAAAACCGGAGAAAATGTTTGGAGAAAACCTGCCAAGCAAAACATGATTTAAATGGAGAAAGTTAGAAAAACAAATGCATTCCCTTTAAAAGCTTAGAGGAACTTTATGTGGTGATGAAGGGCTTCTCAAACATATTACAGGAGGTAAAGGTATCCAGATGCTTCTTAATTAGGTTTTCATTAGTTATGAGTCATGAATAAAAACAAACATGCTGAAAACTTCCTGTTTTATGAATCACTTTTTAAGCCAAAATGCTGAAATTAACTTTTAATCAATAAAGCTATAACTTGCTTAACTCCAGATCTAGTTGCTTAGAGATGTAATGACAGATTATGAAATTGTTGGACAGTTTAAAAATACGTAAGCCATTACAGTCAGTTGATTGATGTGTGCATCTTTGTCCTGTGAGTTTTGCTGAAAGCTCTCTGTGCTGCTTTCAGGTGGAGAAGGTTCTGGCTGGTGGCGATCGCGTCATCGTCTTTCCCAACGGTACCAGAAAAGAAGTTTCAGCAGACGGGCTTTCGGCCAAGGTCACCTTCTTCAATGGAGACACGAAACAAATCACAGCCGATCAGAGAGTGGTGAGCCTTTCTGTCCTCCAATAAGCTTCTGGATATATTGATTAAACATGACTGAGTGAGGAAAGTCCAAATCCGATCCATTTTAAATATTTAGAGGTTAATGAATGTAAAGTTTGCTACAGGGTGAATAGATGAGTTAATTGCCTCCTATGTGCTTCCTGCAACCAGATCTACTACTACGCTGAGGCTCAGACCACACACATCACATACCCCGACGGTATGGAAGTCCTGCACTTTCCCAACAACCAGACAGGTGAGAGCAGACGTGGTTTTTATGTAGCCCTCTAAGTAGGGGTGCACCGATTTATCGACCAACCGATTTGTGACATATTATGAAGCTGATCTCATCCACCGATTTTATCTAGTTTCACAAAGGTCTAAGAGTCGGCCACTGTCCTCTTTTGCTCTCCGGTAAGAAAGGTTTTACTGACAGACCGGCCCACCAAGTCATGTCTGCACGTTTATAATTTACAGTAGTGACCCCACTGTTGCCAACTCAACAGCTTTCTTGCTATATTGAGCAACATTTCAAACAAAAAAATCGGAATCGGCAGGTTAAGCTTCTTAAAAGATCGGTAATGGGCGATCGGCCAGAAAACTGCAATCAGTGTTGCCCTACCTCTAAGTTCTAGACTAATCACCAAGTGTGCTTATCATTCAAATCAATGCAGTTATCAATTTACTGCATATTACATCTATCAGTCCCTCCAGTTTTTTGAGAATTATCATGGAAATTCAGGCAAAAATCAATAAATCCCTTCACTTTTTTTGCACTAATACATAATTAGGAGTTTATTGCTGATTTTCCTCAAATTGTCAAAACTTTACTTGTACTAAACAGCTGCCTCAGCCCTAATTGATGTCGGATTATAGCCCTTAATCTATACCGCGAGTAATAAAAATTTGCATTTACTGTCATAAATAAGTGCAGATATTTCCAAATTAGTACCACAAACACTTATTTTTATTGCAAAAAATCACAAAACAATCGTGAAATCCTGGAGGGACTGAAAAGATGTTCAATGTTTAATTTTAAGAATTCATTGATATTTTAACAGTTTGTGATCAGGTTTTATCAATACATTCTGGCACAACCGGCCCTTCAAGATCATTCATGACTTTGATTTGGCCCAAAACCAAAATGAGTTGAGACTTTCTAAGGATGCGTGGAGACCCTGTGTAATCTTACGTCATTGCAACTCAAAGTGCCTCATGGAAGTTAATCAGATTTTCACATTTAGAAGATAAGAACATTTTTGTTTAAATAAGCAGTAAATTAACACCAAAATCATTAAAAAAACAAAAAAAAAACAATGACTTTTCTTTATGCAGACTCTTCAGATATAATTTATTTTTGTTCCAGAAAAACATTTTCCAGACGGCCGCAAAGAAATCACCTTCCCAGATCAGACGGTGAAGAACCTGTTTCCTGACGGCAGAGAGGAAAGCGTGCTGACCGACGGGACCATCATCCAGGTCAACCCGTAAGTTCACTGACAACACTTCAGACATCGTGGTAAAAACTGCCGTAAAAGTTAGTCTGACATTTTTAGACTTTGATGTTTTTTCAGCATTCAATTCAGTACTAAAAAAAAAAAAAACCAAAAAACCTTCTGGGTCTCCATCCTTAAAGAGGTACAAGCTGAAACCATTCAGTTTGTTGTGATCTTCTTCCACCGATGGAGATTTCCATTAAGCTGCCGGTTCTATTTGCATTAGGGACGGCACCAAAGAGATCCACTTCAACACGGGCCAGAAGGAAATACACACCGCTGAATACAAGAGGCGGGAGTATCCAGACGGCACAGTGAAGACCGTTTACACTGACGGCAGGCAAGAAACTCGCTACCCCACAGGGCGGCTTAGGGTCAAGGACAAAGATGGAAACGTCGTCCTGGACAACCGGCTGCAACCTGCTGCACCGAACCAGCATTTTTAAAGATGGAACTGAGTTCTGCTTAATTTCATCGAGTGCCTCCACTTCTTTAGAGCATTACAACAAATACTAGGTAAACGTTTAACACTTGCATGGATTTTTTTTTAATATATTGTTTTTTTTATTGTGTAAAATATTAAATATTTATTTTTGTAGATGGATGTACATTTTTTTAAAATAAATTTTATTTTTTATTGAACTTTCATGTTTCTGAGGTATGAAAACATTTATGTGTGTTAAAAGAAAACTCTCAGCAGACATCATGTTGGCACTTGGGGACTTTTAATGAGTAGCTTCACACAAAAATGACCAAAAAACCCAACTGGTCATGAAAACATTGGTCACTTATACTCAACAGCCAAACATGAATTAAATCACAGTTTAACAGCCAACAGATTTATGCAACTTATTTTTTTCCCCAACAAGTCAAAACTAAGAGTAGCGTTAATAAAACAATATCTGAAGCCCAAACCGATGGGAACAAGAACACCTGGAAAACAGAGATGTATTGTTCATGAAAACACGCCAAGTTTAAAGACCCCAGTTAGAGTTGATTTTAATTTCTGAGAACTGGAAGCTCACCTGTACGTTTTAGTCGAGCTCAGCCAATCCGCTGTTCACCAGAGGCAGATGGACCAGCTCTCTGTCCTCGTTGAAAAGCTGAACTTTGAGCTCTGGCTCTCGTGACTGCAGAGAACGAAGAAAAGTGTATTAAAATTAACGCATTTCTGCTTCTTCTTCGTTGGAGACAATCACGTTACTTACAATAACAGTTGCTGTGATGTTGTTGTGCAACAGATCGGTCATTTCCATCACAGCCTTCACGCTCCACACCGGGCAGTACGGCAGGACGTCTCCGTGCCACTCCACGCTCGGAGCCTTGAAGCCGGCGACTTTGACTTTTATCGCGCGTGTCGGAAACAGCAGCAGCTCACGTGGCATCTGTCGCAGCCTGGCAGGAAGACAGGAGTTTGAAGGAAATAAAAACCATCTGTGTCTACAGTACATCAGAGCTACCAGGGCGAATCTGGATAATTTGAATTTAGAAATGAGTTTCCCTCGGTGCAAATAATTTGTTCCACTTTCCCTCAAAAATCGGCACACCACTCAAAATAGTCACTTAGTCCTATGTGGAGAATATATTCTGCCAGGCCAAAGAAGAGGTCGATTTTAACTTTAATTACAGCACAAAGTTGCTGAGGTATTGTTTCGACAAGGTGCTGCAGTGTCACCAGATTCATTTGCATCCAGTGTTACACAAATTTTTTTCATTAACTTCACATGTCAAGAGACCAGCCAGTCAACCAGGAGTTTTGTTTTGCAGGGTTTCAACTCAAATTTAAGACTTTTAAAGACCACTGCGAATGAAACTTAAGACTTTTAAAGACCACTGCGAATGAAACTTAAGACTTTTAAAGACCACTGCGAATGAAACTTAAGATTTACATCAGGACAGAAATCGATAAAAGAAAATGGCAAAGAAATCATACGGCTTAGCAACAGAAGTGAGCTGTTGGCTAAGGCAAACATCATTTAGCCAACTGGAGATAAATTTCCACTTACCCATGATGGACATAAAAAAATAAAGCTAGCTAGCTCTACCTTTGCTAAAAGACGACTGTGAGTGACTTTAAACAGAAAAGTCCTATGAGGGGAAAAAAACCAAAACAAAAAACTACAAGATTACAACAAAAGACCTGACATTAATATATTTAAGACCTACTTTTAAAAAAATGAAGTTAATATATTTTAAGACTTTTAAATTTGGATACATGAGTTTAAGACTGTTTAAGGATGTGGAGAAATCCTGGTTTGGGTAAATTGGTAGGGCTTGCTTCAATTTTAACTGGTACATTTGATTCCCCTCAGTTTATGTGGTCCACATCAAATTGCTGTTGCACCAGATATTTTTGTCTCGAAGTCAGAAAAACTGTTGCATTTCAGTGGAACATTTAAAAGAAATTTTAAGTCACTGGGCAAAATTCATACTTGCTGGTTGGCAAAGAGTCGTCAGATCCAAAATCTACGTGTTGAACCAAGATCATGAGAGGCTCTATGCTGGTGAACTTCATCAGCCTGGCCCGGTAGTACTTGCCATCGCTGTACTCTGCCAAACATGGACCACCTGAAAACCAAAAATAGGTATTTAAATGAAGTTTAATGTGTCAGTACCTGCAGGAGTAGAGTTACACCACTGAGACCACCTGTAGACTGATTTGAACCCTAATCCAAGTTAGTAATGCGTAAATAGGCAGGTGAATGCAGAGCAGTGTTTGTTTTTATAGTTTGAAATCTGTTTGTGATCTCAAGATCTTTCTGCATTAGCAGGTCGTCATAGTGGAAAGTTGGTTCAGGCTGCAGACTGTAATTAGTCCCCAATAGACAATTTATTACAGAAAAAAACTAACATTTTTACAATACTTCTACTCCCACAAGTATAATAATATATTTGGTGATCAACTATATATATTTGACCTTAGCATACAAATATGACTGAAGTCAACTCCATGATTTCAAGAAGAAGAAGAAGACGCCTGATAAGAAACCTCTGATTTCTCCTCATAAACAGGTAAGAAAATCTAGAGAAACATTACCATATGGAAAGCTGGTCAGTCGTGGCAGAGAGGTGATGTCTGCATTGATTCTAGTCAAAGCTTCGTCCAGAGAATCATCCATCATCTCTGAATCAGCGGTGTCCTTCAGGGGCCACAGGAACATCTACAAGACAGGGAAGGTGAAACACTATTAATAAACTACTTGGCAGCTTTAAACAGGCTGGCAAAAAATCAGCAACAACCACCATATTTTTAAAAGGTAAATCTTATTAAAGGGCCGGTGTCCTGCAACTTTTATGCGTGTGTCTGCTTCAACACGCCTGAGTAAAATAATCATGACTGCTTACTGAGGAGCTGATTCAGGCGTGTTAAACCAGAGTGCAGCTAAAAGTTGCAGAACACCAGAGTTGAAGACCTCAGATGTACGACGTTCCTACACATTTGAAGTGACAGTGAAGCTAGCAGATAACCTCATTGGGGGTCCACAAATGCGTGACCCTGACTTCAAAGTGTTCTCCCTCTAGTGGCAGGTTTGGGCTAACAAAGGACCCCAACACTGGCTCCTCTGGGCCCATTAGACTCTGAAAGAAATGAAACGGAACAGAAAACATTTTTCATATCCAACCAAATAATTTCATGCTATATAATTTGGTAAATGTCTGCCCAAAACCTTATATGTGTACATAGCTAGGGTGTGTTAAAGGAGCTGCTCTTGAATCTGCAGCCATAATTTCAGGTCCGAACCTCAGTGCTGATATCCCAGACGTCCAGCAGGGAGGCGGGAGGCGTCACTACCAGACTCTGCAGACGAGCACAAATATCGCTAGGCAATGGCAGGTGGTGAAGTTTGCTTCAACAGAAAGCATCACGGAGGAAGACCTTTTTTGAGAGAGCGCCGTCCATGGAGGCGTGTTCGTTGTGACACAGAATCCTGCTGAGACTCATCCCATCCAGGAAGATCTCCACTGTGACGGCTCCCCGGGGCTCAGCCGGCAGCGCCTGGAGAACAAATACACACTGGATTTCACACACGACTCTGTGCTGCTTGCTAATCGTGCTGCTTGAAGCTGATATCTAATATGTAACTTCACAACAAGGAGTACCAGGGAGGACGGCACAAAGCTGGGACTAAATGAAATTGCTGAATTTTTCCATTACGTTATATTATAAATGCTCCACGTTTTCTTTCTTGCTGTCTTTTACTTCATTATTCATCCTTTGTGAGCTGATATTACACTCAGCCTGTCACAATAAGCAATTAAATAAATTAAAATAAGCTCGATAATTTCCATTCAGACGATCAATATTCTGTGAAGGGCAGCTTTGCTTACAGAGACTTCATAATCGGCTACTTGTAGTTTTTATTTCCAGTTTATTTATTATTTTTATTTGCTGTGTTTTATTTGGGGTATTTAAAATATCTTCCAGGTCCAGTGTTAAATGTTCTTTACGAAATTAAAGCAAAACTTAGAATGGTCTCAAAACAATATTATTGTTTATTGCAACAATTTGTTGCAGTCCTTTTCAATTGTATTCTCAGACACGTCGATTTTGTTTGCTTTTTGTTTGTCATTTTGCATATTATTCCAGAGTACACTTTACCACAACTTGCATGTCCACGGATCGGTTCAGTAACACCTCCCTCATCAAGGCGACTCCGTCTCGTTGCCATTTCCCGCCAACCTAACGGTCCAGACGAGAAACAGCTGGAGTAAACAAAGTGGAAACAAAGCAAAACAACAAAAACAAAACGAGAGGCGTTCTTACAGGGTTGATGCCAAAGAGCTGGCAGGGTATGCAGAGCTGAGGAACCTCCACACACAGTAGCATGGGATACACATGAACCACTGGGATGTTCTCGACCAGACCGTAGTCCACATATTGTACCTGATAACACAACGTCATGAAACTTGGTCGAACTTTACTATGAAAAGTTACAGAAAATCATTATAAGGCACTTAAGGGAAATTAATGATGGATTAATGAATCCATTGGCTCCATCCACACTAAAGGTTTCATGTGTCTGCGTTTGGGAATGCACACTGAAGATTAGGCCGGCCCTTTTCTTTTTCTGCTGATATCACAACAGAAATTCATAAAATTAATTTAATTAGTTAGAAACAGCGCTTAAAAAATCCATCTGAAAACATGCTTCTCTCTTGAAAGTAACGGAAATGAGAATCCTCTAAAAATCAGTCATTTTCATCACAGTGGTGTTTTTAATCCTGCAGGATGACACTGCTAAATACAAGGCCTGACGTTTTACTGATGCAGTTAATAATAAAGACAGTTAACAGCTCACTGTGGCAAAGGAGATGAAGGTGGTGATTTCCAGAGACGGTTTATGATTTTTATTACTTAATAGGAGGCGTCACAGCGTGCTCTCACCCGACTGGGTCTCTATGCCCAAAACTGAAGTAAATCAGTCCATAGATTTGTTTGGGACGTTCACTTGTCGTTCGTAGTTGGAGAAAGACAAAAACTGTTGCTGTCAATTACAAAGGTTTATCCAATATTTGACATAATCTGTTGTAGTTGTCCATCGTTTGTGGTTTGATATTCCAACTATTAAATCCACCTTAAATGGTTCATAGTAATAATCCAGCTTGTCTTGTTTCCACAGTCCTTCCTGACCTTAACGTGACCTCCCAGCAGCTCCAGCAGCTGTCCTCGGTACCACAACATGTCAGGTCCGATGACGGCACAGCCCTGGACCGACTTCCAGGTGTAGGGCTTCTGTCTGGGTAACGTCTTGATGCTCTTCTGAATCCCTTCCTTCAGTTGTTCAAGCTGATACTCTGAGAAAAACATGGACAGACAGGATAAGTAAATATGAAATATGAGTATATTAAGCCTCATGCTATCTCAAATGTATCATCTTTGGAGTATTCCACTCATTCTAAGGGATCTCTGTAGTTTACCTGCACTCTGTGTTCTGGCATAAATGACACCGTCGTCTCCAATAGCAGAAACATTGATGAGGATGTGACCAGGACACGGCAGCTCTGGAGGGTTATACATTGAAGTCTTCACCTGCACACACACATTACAGTCCCCTGTTCTTTAGCTTCTTGTCTACATTATTTTATCTTCTACACGGAGTAAAACTTGCACATAAGAAAAAGTTAAGCGTAAATTTAAAAAAAATAACAGAAGCAAGTTATTGTAGAGCGAGTTTCTCACTAATTGGTCACCTTTTCAGCTGTTACAATTGAGCGAGGGAATGGTTTTGGAGGAGTGGAAGCCGCTTGGGTGGGAGGGAAAGGAGAAACGGGTGGAGGGGAGTTGCTTCTTTCTTTTTCACAACTTTCGGGGTCAGTGGCTGGAGTCTGGGTATCGGTTTCTTTGGGCTTTTGGACCCTGCAACAACAACAACAAAAAGCAGGAGTACCCTCAAGATTAAAAACACAGCAAAGGTCTGTCTAATGCTCAGGTAGAAAACGGATGGATTTGGAAATTTGCTATTCGTGACAACACGCAGACTTTGGCTTTCTCTCCCGGAAGGCGAGGCCTTCGTCGACCAGGAAGTCGGCGATGCTGATGTACTCTCCCATCCTGTTGGAGCAGGACAACGTGACGGGCAACGGATGCTCGTCTGCCTCCTCCTAAACGAACACAAACGAGGCCGTTACATGCGAGCAGACGGCGTCTGATAGAGAGACGCAAAGTCATTCCTTTCCACAGCAAGAATTAAAAGAAGAGGAGAGTAAGAAGAGGAAACACCTTGATTGTCATCAGAGCTGAAGCTCCTGTCAGGTAGTAGGAGATCAGGTCACAGGCTGTATCTGTCCAGGTCGATCGGCCGCCTGTTGGCCTAGAGGACAAACAGATAGAGAACGTCTCAGTGTCGGAAGAGATCAAAATACACACACTTTATTCAAAATGTCAGAAATCTCTGATATTCAGTAGTTCTATTGCAATTGTCAAATTGATACAAGTGCCTTTAATAATATAATTCAGCTTTTGCTGCCGTTGTAAATTGAATCATGAATGTTTTGCCTTATTTTGTCCAAAGGGTAAGGTATATTTTTTATTGTCCCAGTTTTTTTCTTTTCATTTACATCAGTGATATTTGTCTCTGGTGCATCTTCCTTAAAAAACAAACAATTGGGGGGTGAAGTGGTGGCGCAGGGGCAAAGCACAACCCATGTATGGAGGCCTTGGTCCTCATGGCGGTGGTCGCAGGTTCGATTCCCGGCCTGGTGCCATTTGCCGCATGTCTTCCCCCTCTCTCATTACCCTCTTTCCTGTCAAACTACTTTCAAATAAAGGCCACTAGAGCCAACAAAACCTTTAAAAAAAACAAAAAACAATTGATTTTCCTCAGTTCAGGATTCAAACTCATTTTGTCTTTCTGCCATACATTCAGAAACTCCACCTTTCAGAGTTAAATGTAAATGTGGATATGGAAAAAACAGAAAAAGGAAGGGAGGTAGGATACAAGGATGGATAACATATGCTTGGCAAGAATGAAGGAAGGAAGGAAGGACACAAAAACAAGGGAAGGGAGAGGGAAGTGATGAAGGATACAGAAAAAAGAAGGAAGCAAGGAGACATTTTAGGATGGAATGGTCACAAGAGGGAAGAATAAACAAAAAAAACAACTGAAGGACATGTAATAGAATAACACGTTGCTATGATCATTTGACATGTTAGCACAACCAACCTGATGTCATTCAGAGTGCACTCCATTGCCAGGGAGCCGATCAAGGAGGAGGGAAGCGGGTACAGGTTACTGACGTGGATCTTCACTTTGTTGCCATGGTCACACCGTCTGACCTGGTACCGTTCAGTAGAGAAACAGTCGTCATCGTTTAAAAGCCACCACTGAAGTATTTCAAAAACTCTACTGGGGAATCCTGACACAAAGTTTAGGTCAAAAAGTCACAGACGTGTCACATTGAACCATTCTTCTTCTGTGGTAATGAAGAAAGTAACCAACTAATTTAAATGTACTCTTTTAAATCACAGTTTGTTCCAGTTTTTGTTTTTAAAAATCCCTACCAGCTACATGCTGCTGTGTTGGTAAAAAGCTTAAAAAACTTAACTAAAAGCTCCAAAAACGTTGCTTCTCTCTGCTCCAGGAAGTGTGTGTAAACCTTTTAATCACAGCTGTGATGCGTCTCCGACACGATCCAAGTACCGTAAAAGTTTTCAGAGATTTATTTACATGTTGCTGCAACATCTTAACAAACCTCGACAGTTCTGCAGTGAAACAGCTGCAGCAAACTGACGTCAGAAATAAAATTATGTGGCGTGTAAATACTTCTGCAGTGTTGCTTGATGTGACGTCGCTGCAGATCCGTCCTCTCTCCCAGACTCCATTAATGTTGGCAGCGCAGTACATGTCCGCCTTCCACACAACTTCCTGCGGCTCCATTAGGGCACATTCCTGCTTCACCAGTTCGCATATCCTACATAAACATTAGAATAACACTCATGACATTTACTTCAACAACAAGTTGCTTGTGACAGATTTACTGACGTCCTGAACTGAAACATTCAGGGTTGGACAAGCAGCTGTAGATTTGGATCTTGTAGATTTAAACATCATGTCAAACACGAGTTAGTCGTGGATGATCACCTTTTAAGCTGACGGTCAGAATTGGTGAGTCGGACGTAGAAGCTGCTTGGCGAGTTGACGTGAGTGACCATGACTTTGAGGTCTTTGCGCTGATCCGGTAGCTTCAACTGCGGCTGCAGCTCCACAGGGTCGTTGTTTTGCTCCTCAACAGTGACGCGACCCGAAGCTTCGGCCTTCGCCGCGGCTGCGCCGGGCTCGAGCGGAGGATCCCAGACAGTGGAATCGGGACGAGACGGCTTTTTGTTTTTGGTTCTCTGCTTGCTGAAAAAAGAGGAAGCAGTGGAGTCGATAACGGAAGAAAATTAGTCAAATGTGGCGTTGGAAGAGGGAAGAATGGATACAGAATACAATAATGACAAAAAAATTAAAATATTAGACTCTGCACTTTAAGTAAACAATCTTATCTCGCTTATTTATCTTAAATTCAATTGAAAATACTTTATTGATCCGGAAGGGAAATTAAATAATATATAAAGTATTGGTCTTATAGTCCTTTCACATATGATAAGCAATGCTACTTGCATAAACTGCAAGTAGGTAGCAATAGGTGTGTAGGTGCAGCTCCTGAATAAGCAATAATATTTAAAGGGGAAGTATTATGTTACCTTCAGTTGTTATCAAAATGCTACATATATCAAATATGTCTTAAGAGAAATTTGACTTTGACACTTAATCCCTTGAAATTGGGTCTCTGTCTCTTTAAGAAACTCCTGCTCTTTCTGAAACTCCGCCTTCAGGAAGTCGCCACAACATGGCTCCTCTATTAACCCTTTAACAATGTTTTTACTAGCATTTCATTGAGAGGTAGCTCATATAATGAGCTCAGCTGATGCTCAGTTCCAACAGGTGTTTGCTAATTGCTGCTGGCTAGTCTGAAGGAGCTGAGTGAGGAAGGAATGCTCTGTGAGGTGGAAGTTTGCGTTTCACACAGCTGAATGGTTGCCATAGAGATTAAACAATTTCTCAAACATTCATGAAAGAATCGAAGCAACACTCCAGGTATGATGAGAGAACAACAACATTACAAAATGATGTAAAGCTTAAAAGAAGTTGATCTTACAAAGTGCTACCCCTTTAAAACTCTGATACTTTTATATAACCTTCTGATTGCAGTTCATCTCTTCATCTTCCTTCTCGGTAACTGAGAAGTTTAAGTTTGTCTCTCATAGCCTGATAAATACACATTATATTCAAGAAGAAGCTAGAAAAGTTTACATTTTTGGTCATTTTTATCTGGCCAGCATTAGGCTGCAACATTCAAACAATGAAGAGAACATCTGTGGTAAATACTGATACTAAAACCTACATTCCTGCAATCTTTTGTTTCAATTTTTCTGGATAATCTGCAATTTGTCCAGGTACTTCAGGTACTACTTACCTCTCTTTGAAGCAGACCAAATTTTCTTTTGCCAGCAGCTCAGCTATGCTGGTTTTTGGCTCGTTCACTCCACCCACAAACACTCCAAGGGGTAAAGGCTCAGTCTTTGGTACTTTTCCTGGAGGAAACAGACTTAAAATCAGTGATGAAAACTTATCTGAAATAAGGATTTGGTACGAGAAAAGGAAAGTTTCCAAAAGAAAACCCACAGTCAGCACCTTTTGCCTTGACAGTGACCAGCTGTTGGTGAGCAAGGCTGATGAATCTTTTGGTGCAGGCTTCACTCCAGCTCTCTCCGTCTAAAGGAGTCACGTCTGCCAAGCAGCAGTGGACTGCCTGGATTTAAGAGGAACATGTTCACTTCAACTGGGGAACGCACAAACATTCGGAGCATTAAACAGAAATTACTTTTGAAACCAAAAGTTAACCTTATTGTGCTGCAAATTGACTTTTGCCTTTTCTACATTGAAATTCAGAATCGTATGTTACATTTAACTTAGAAATAAGGACAGTTGGACACACATGCTTTCAAAGCAACCTGAGCATTTTATGTAGCTGCTTTAGGAGCTTTGTGTGCTTCTGTTGTGCTCTTACCATGGCAGGAAGAGCAAAGAACTCATCTTTGATCTTCCTCAAGTCACTGACTGACAAAACCTGCTTATTGCCGAAGTCGACATATCGAACCTCCACCTTCCGTCCACCAGGATGGCCTGAAACCACACAAGCATATCAGAAAGGCAAACATTTCTCTCTCCATGAAGCTTAAAAATAGTTTCTGATGAAACAGAAACTATTTTGACAACATAATTAGGGGAAGAAAAGAAAAAAATACATAGAAAAACAACTGTTTTAATTTTATTTATTTTTTTTGTTTGATCTCAAAGAACTAAACAGATCTAATGCAAACCTAATTTGTTTGTTCATTTGAAGGGAATCTTTTGCCTTAACTGTTTTGCAGGTGTTTATGTTTATTTGTAACCTAGTAATTTAAAAATGTGCTGTATGAAGATTCTCACCGGTTGATTTTGAGCCTTAGAGATCCCAGGATGTATGATTATTATAAACATAACGGACCATAAATCCAACTAAACTATAAACCAATTACTTCAAGAGTTCACTACATGTTTAAGAATCACAATAAACACATGAGCTGCAGCTGTTCCACAGTAGGTGTAGCAAACATTGTAAATGCTGCAGCAGCAATGCCAGGAATAAAGTATCCTTACTTATGACTTGAGCTCTGTACCACAGCTTGTCTTCAAAACGGGCAACACAAGCCTGTCCTATTACAGGGCAGTAGACCCGGAACTCGTCGTCTTTCAATGCATTGTAGTAATCCTGGAGCTTGGCTGACAGCAACAGGGACTCCATGTTGTCAACCTGTTGACGAAGAAGGGATACAGTAGTGTATTAAAACAAAAATAAACTATAAGCCGCTACTTTCCCCCCACTGTTTGAACCATGCAGCTTAAAGCCCGGTGGGGCTTTTCTGTTGATTTTTCTTCAACCACAAGGGGGCGCTTTAGCAGGAAGTGAATCATTGGAAGTCAAAATTGGAAATCAAAGAAGAAAATGTTAATTTTCATTTAGAACAAGCACATGCTAGCAGCAGGAACGACGGAGAAATGTTTTCAAACTCATATGATGCAGCTTTAAAGTTGATCGATCTGGTAGTAAGGAGGGAAATAGAGCCGCTGCACGTAAGCTCGGCGTGAACGAGACCACAGTTCGGCTTTGGAGACGCAGGGCTGCGTCCTTAATAAATCCATCAGATTTATTAATCTCCTGGATTAATAAATCTGCTGCGTCCCTCTGCTGTGTCCTTGTGGAAAACTGAGAGCGGCGGGAGATACCAGCGGCTTATATATGAACGTTTCCAGTTTTTTTTTTTTTTTTACTTTGCAGACGCTCTATAGTCCGGAAAATACGGCACATAAAGCTGTCCTGAGTTGAACCTCCCCAGAGTGACGATTACACAGGAGCAGTTCTGGGAAGTTGTTTTTGTTTTCTTTCTTTGGTGTCTCGGATTCATACCAGCTGGATGTAGAAGTCAGAGAGGCTGTTGATGTGGCTGACCACAGCATCCAGCTCTGCGCTGGCTTCTGGATACACAGGAGGGTAGTACATCAGAGGCTTCCTGCCCAGAGTCACTGGGGAGTAAAACCTACGGTAGAAAAACGCATGCAGTATTTGGGGACAAGTCCCGATTCCTACACCTCAAATTTGCAACAAGTTTTTAGCAAGTCATACACGATTAACGGTAAAATAAACACATGTACAGGTGTACCTGGCCACCTCGATGAAAACGAGGTACTCCCTGACAGAGATGGGAACATCAGTGGATTGATCCATAGGAGCTTTTCTTAGATCCACCAACAAAGAGTCTTTGTCCTGACCCAAAGGTCGCATCTCCACAGCAGCAGATCCGACCACACAGCAGAACTCAGCCTTTGCCTCTTCGCTTCAGCCCTCTGTCTGCACACACACACACTCTTTCAATTTCACATCAACCTTTTGTAGCTCCAAACATTTGAATCTAGAGTGATCCTACCAGGTTATATGGGACCAGGTCTTTCAGTGAACATCTCACGGCCTGAGGAGCAAAGTTATTCAGCTCTACGTTCACAGATTCAGCCACTTTCCTCAGGTGGTTGTTCACAGCTTTGAGTAAAGACTCGGCAGCCTCCTTCTCGCTGAGAAAAAGAGTAAATATTGCAGTCGTACCATCAAATAGAAACAAACAACCAGAGTCTGGTCGAAGTCCAACGTACGATTGGATGGTGATGCTTTTGGTGAACCCATAATCTGGGAAGAAGACCCGCAAACTGGCCAGCTGGGTGACGGGACAGGCCTTCACAGCCTTGACACAGCTTTTCTGAAAGACTTCAACCACGGTGGCGCGGCACCACACCACGTCCTTCCACTTCACAAAGATCATGGAGCCTGGAGACGAGCAGGGAAAACTACAATTAAACACCTCAGGAGAAATATTCACACAGACTCAGGGTGGGAGAAAAGAAGTGCACCTTTGTTGACACATCAAGACAAACAATTATGACTCGATTGACAAATGTCAAAACTCGATTATCATAATGTTGATATACGATCAAATCTGAAGGAATGCAAAAGGCGGTTTCAGGTCACATGCAGGGAAACTGAAAGGAAATAGAACCAAAGGAACTTTATTCAGGATTTCTCTTCTTACATTCTCATGTAAGAAGAGAATGGTGCTCTTCTTACATTTGAAGAGCACCATTCAAATGTAAGGCTTTGAAAGACCTTTTTAAAAGCATTATGAATGAAATTTAAGACCTACATCACAACAAAGATGTACAAAGGAAGTGAATAAGTGGCAAAGATAAACTTACTCCAGCCCACTGGCAACAAAGTTACACTTCCCCAAGAGAGGCAAAAACGCTAGCTAGCTAGCAAGAGCATGTTAGCAGCTTGAGTAACGAATGCAGACGTAATGAAGACGTCCACATGCAACTCAGTCGTTTGCCTGACAGACAAGTTCCACAAGAAGAAAATAAACTAGATTGACTGTAAGAGATTAAATAGTCTTGACATAATAAAATGTGACTAAGGTATTTAGGACCAACTGATTATTTTTTTATTAATTTAAGACATTTTAATTTAATTTTAGAGACATGGATTTAAGATGTTTTAAGACTTTCTAAGGATGTTTGGAAGTAAAACCACACTGCGAACCTGAAGCTCTTCAAGCTACAATGGGATATATTCCAACTCAGGAAAAGACAAACTTGCTACAAAATTACGTGCATTACTGCGAAGGAACTGCTACCGTCGAGAGTCGTGTAAAATCAAGACTTCTGCGTTACGGAGCAGTCTTCAGCCTCAAAGATGTGTCACTAAAACACAGCTGCACCGCCACTTAAATATACTAACGATTACTTTTGACCAGAAGCTTGATAAAGTCTGACAGAGACATGGATACCTCTCTCCATGGTGTCTCCCAGTGTAAACTGGCAACCTTCTCCAACGCAGAGTTCGTTAATCTTCCTTGAAAGAACCTCACTTTCCTTCTTCTCAGCCACATAGCGGACGTAGAAGTGACTTGGATTCACCACATGGGTCACCACCACCCAGTGAGTAACTAAAGCAGAACAGCACAAAAACGTACCTGAATAAAACTCAATGAGACGTCAAGTTCAGAGTGTTTTAAATTGTTTTAAATCGTCCATATAGCTCCAGATTAATCTTCCACTCGAACAGAATCGCATTTTTATTTGCTGGATTCAAATCAGTGTCTTACGTTTACAAAACAAAGATGTAATAAAGATCGTAGAGCCGCTTCCTAACCTTCCTTACACTTTTTGTCACGCAGGTGACATTTTCGTCTCCTTTGGGTTCTCCACTCGTTGTTGGCCATTTCAGGTCCAGTCGGAGTAACTATGGAAAGACGCAACGTCAATAATAAAAACCAAAACCTCAACTACACCTGAATCTGACATCAAGTTAAAAGTGACACATGACTGAGCTGCACACCAGGCTCTGGGTTGTCGTCGAAAAATTCCTCGATAATCACATCTGGGCTTCCAAGGTCCGAGAACGAGCTGATCCTAGGGGCAGGTTTTGGGGCCAGATGGGTCCCTTGAGGTGATGATCTACTGGCCCCTGGGCTCTCTGGCTCCCATTTATCTGGCTTGCTACTGGGTAGATTGGAGAAGCCGTTTCTGTACTTGACATGTTTCCCTGAAGAGCTTTTGATGGAGTCGTCTGATTGGTGGTTTCCCACTGGCTGCTTGATTACACTGAAATACAAAGAACAAAGAGCAATTTGTTACTGTAGAAAGAAAAAGCTAAACAAAGAGGAGATTATACGTTGGAACACAAACAAACAAAGTATAACAAATGACTTAAAGTGTCATGACTAGCAAATGATAAAAAAAACAACAAAAAAAACTAATCAGAGCAGACGTGGTGTTTTTCCAGTCATCTTAAGCCCAGCTATAAAAGTTTAGGCAATAGTACACAAATATGAACTTCATAAATTAAAGCAAATATGTTAAAACCTCCAAAAAGTAGCATAAAGTTGCAGAAAAATAGGAAGAAATATTGTTAAGTATTACCTAGAACAGAGGCGTCAAACTCATTTTCATTTTGGGCCGTATCAAAAATCTGAATGTTCTTAAAGGGCCACAATGTATTAATAAAACCCTGTTAAACTGTTAAATATTGATAAATAACTGTTTGTTTCAGTATCAGTTTCTTAAAGTTAATCCTGGTCAGTCCATACAGGATTTTTGTGAATGTTTTTGTGTTTGGTTCTGTTTTTTTTTTCAATCAAAATCTCAGATTTTGTGGTGCTAATTTAGGAATATTTGATGCTAAATGTGACTTTTTATCACTCGCCATGTCGCTCACGGACTACAGCTTGACATCAAGTAAGGCTGAGGCACCAGTCACTAAGTTAAACCCAATGTTTTTGACCAATTTTAAGAAAACCTTGCAGTAAAAATCATAAAAAATGTGGGGATCTGTTAACTGTGTGTGGATTTTGTATGAATGTTTCAAATTTGTGAAAAACTTGAGGGACTAATTCATGTAATTTGGAGTATAAAGGGCCAGATTTGGCCCCTGGCTCTTGAGTTTGACACATGTGCCAAAGAATCACACCGTAATTATTTTTTAAAAAGTGTTTTAAACTCACGCGTTTGAGCCGCAGGCCTCCATTTTCAGAGACAACGTCAAACACTGGCTCACATTGTCTGACTGAAAAACACAGCTGTAACATACAGAAGAAATGCAAGACAAATGTAAAATACAAAACTTCATATTCCATGAACTGACACCACTATATGTATATTTAGAAACAGTTTTGTGTTTTAAGTAATTTTGTTACTTGATATATTTCAATGTTCTTCATGATGACACAAAAAGCCTTAAGTCTCAGAAAACGGCAGCATGTGTTACTAGTTAACTCAGATGTTGTGAATGAACCTATCAGAAGCTAACGAAGCTATGACATCATCATCATCATCATCATCATCATCTGGGCTTTCCCAAATTGTTCAAAGTGATGCAAACCTCTGACTCAATAATCTTAATCCTAAATTACCTCAAGCAGGAAAAGAATATTAAACTTTGATTTCAGATGGAGAAAATAAATGTTTCTTTTTAAACGTGTGTAAATATTTAGTTTCATCTTTAACTTTAAGAGTTTTTAAAGACAAGATTTTGACTTTTATTTGAAACCAAAAATTATAAGAAAGGTGTACTTTGCTGTGACTGTATTAAAACTGAATCTGGTTTCAAACCTCATTCCAGTTCCCTCAGCGATGCATTTCAAATCAATGGCCTTATGATCCACCGGTGTCTGCAATGTTTCTAAAACCTTTTAATGAGAGAAACATTACTAGCACGATAGTTTCGTTCTGCAGAGGGTTACTTCCAATGACCCAGAAATGCAAAGCTGCTCAACACAACAGCTTTACATTCCTGTGGTGGTGTCTAAAAACGGACTCCAACCGTGCAGGATTTCAAACGCCACCAAACCTCGAACCTTATCCAGGATGCAGTACTGCTCCAAGAAGGGGACCCGGCGTATTTCTCTGGCCATCTGCATGGCGATCTCCAAAGCTTTAATCCTCTCCTGGACATGGGACACCACTGCCCGGCCGGAGGGAAAATGCGTCTCCATTTTTTTTAGCTGGTTCAACTGTGTATCTTTCCTGTTGGTCAACAAACTCCAATATCATGACAGATTACGGAGAAATTTTGGGAATTTAAAAAAAAAAAAGTTAAAACTAATCTATTGTCTTCAGATTTTTAAGCAGAAGAGGGAAAAATCAACTAACAAATACTTAGATGTTTTAATTTTGAAACTGAATGTAAGATCATATTAACAAACATACACAAGGTTGCCCCCAGAAAACTTGCTAAGCCCGATGGTTGGGCGCCAGGTCAGTCATTCATCCACCGGCCCGTCGTGTTTTTGAGTTAAAATAGGTTTAAAGTTGACAGAAAATTTGAAATTATCACTTGATAAGCAAGTGATATTGAAAGATTAATACCTGAACACCAATTATAAAGTCTTAAAAAAATGCAAACATTTTAAAAAGACTTCAACAAGCAATGCTTAGCTTAGCCTGGTGGGGGCTCAAGTAAAGCCTGGTGACCCACCAGGCTTATAACACTCTGGGGGAAAACCCTGCATACTCTGTGTTGAATAGTTTATACCATTTCTGAATCATGTGCACAGCTTTATTTGAGGCCTGGGTGAGCTCCATCTCCAGTCGGGTCCTCTCTCGCTTCACCTGCTCTGCCAGGTCAGCTGTCAGGGCCTGCCAGGTGAAAACCAGTCAATCCACACAACCACCTCCCAGTAAGAGCCTCAGACCGGCAATTCATGGAGGCGTATTTTGTTTCTAGGAACTATAACAATCATAAAAATCTGATCATTAGACACGGCTGCTTTTACCTCGTAGATGTTTTCCAACTGGGCAAGATTTTCTGCAGCCTGGACCAATGACTCGTCTACCGTCTTCTCAATCTTCTCAATGTCTGCAGGCTGCAGAAAACACAAACCAGTCCGTTTTAAATACGAAATTTGAATTTAAATTTCTATACAGATGAAGAAAAACAGTTAAAGGTCCAAATGCTAATGTGGCCTCCATCTTGAACTGGTATTATGAATACATTAATCTGTACAGATTTTGTACCAAATATTAGGAAATGAATGTAACCAAGTAAAAAAGTTGACTTTTATTTTCTTTACCTCCAAAGTGTATAAAACTATTCACCTAATACGCCAAAAAATATAGACTCACCTATCATGACCAAGTTTAAAAAACACTGTTAATATGAGAAGTGAAGGGTTTTTATACAATATAAGGGAGTGTTGATTACATTAAGTTTAAGGTTTGACCTGTTTTCTTTGACGTAGATGTGTCTTCATACTTTCTGATAACGGCCATCGGAATATGCGATCACCAGAAGCTTACTTTAATGACGCTTCTCTTTTGATATAATTTATATATTATGCAATGTTTAGAAGAGCCGATAATTTGTGACAGTTTGTGATGTTTGATTCTAAGTGGTGGTGAGAAATGGAAATAAAATACCATGTGCGTCAAACCGTTTTCTTCAGCTGACGTAAAATCAAAATGTTTTTCTGTTGACCAACACTAAACCACATTTAAGGCAAACATTTGCTTCTTGTTCACAATATAAAGGCAGTTCAAGAGTTGCAGAAGAATGAGCAACTAATAAAGTAATAATATGGTATTTATACGATGAGGTGCCTGCTTAAAGAAATATGAAAAAAGTTGTGCATTTAGTGTTCTTAATATTGTACATTTGAGAAGAAAATGTAACTAAATAAAAGTTTTCCTGTATCTGATAACAGATAAGACAATGACGGCTTCATTTTAAGTTTACATAAATTAAGCCGTTATAAATTAAAGTTAAATTAAAGCCATAAATTAAAGTGAAAATCAAGAAAATAGTTTTTTTCATCTCTGGATTCTGATCAAAATATTGAAAAGATCAAAGACACTGAAAGCTCTGGGGAAACATTAAGATGCAAAATAGGTTCTGTTTCATATTTCTGTGATAACAACCATTTCGTCATGTACATTGCGACAGTAATAGTAATAATAATAAAAAATTAAAAGTTCAAATTTGGTTTTTCTTCTGATTACTCATAGTTTCTAACATAACAAGTACTGCCAAGGTATAAAAAAAAACAGGAACAATCATTTGTAAAGTATATTTTAGGACAGATTTATTGACAAAAAAAAAAAGAAAAGACCAGGCAACTTTTAATAATTAGGGCAATAAAAGTTTAAAACTTACCTGCTTCACAAAGTCACTGTTGGAAATAGTTGATGCACGAGGTGATGTTCTGTTCTTCTGGCACACCTTTGGTCCATTGCAGCGGAGGCTTTAAGGAAAATAGACATTAAAATTATGTACAATTTTCTGAAATCAAAAGACAGAAGAAAACCGGTTGTTATATTTTGGTAAAACGTGTGTAAGGGAAACCATGTCACCTTTTGATCTGGTTCATCTCAGCAGTGTAAATCAGACCAATGATTCTGCTTTCTTCCTGCAGGCCGTTAACCCCCCCTTCTGGAAGAGTTGCCCAAAACTGCAAATACATAGTTCATCTGGTTAACATCATCAATGGTTTTCAAAAGATTTAAGCACACAACACTTGCACAAGCCCACAAATGTTTGAATTTACTAAAATGTTGGATGTCTTTTACACACTAAAGGTGTAACTGTTTTCAGTAAAAACAGAAAATGACCCTGAACTTTAAGCTCAACTCAAAACAGAATAGTTTTCAACAGCGTTGTGTCTGCTCTCAGAAAGAACAGGACTGGTGACTTTACCTCACAATCTGGACATCTTATGGCACCTTCACACTCAATGGACACAAGGCAGTTTGTGCAGAAGATGTGGCCACATGCAAGTATACGGGGCAGGTTACCATCGGTTTTATCCTCTGAAAGGTGATGACACAGATAGAACAGAATAAGCACTGACTACAAGAAGGTAGACCAGATTTAATTCATTCAACATAATGGGAACCGCTTTTTTGGTTCCAAAAATGAAAACATTCATCCAAATGCATTTTAAAACAAAGTACAGTCTCACTTATCTTTACGACTAACTAGCAACTTATAGTTGAAAATTCAAAACAAAAAAGAAAATAGTAATAATAATGGGAATTCATAACTATAAGATATGTGTACAACTGCATGTTTTTCCTCAGTCCCGATTCACTTAAGCTGAATGTATATTATGGATTAGCAGCATCATAATCTAGATGATGCTGGTTCTTAACCTTTTTTGAGGTACCGAACCCACCAGTTTCATATGCGCATTCACTGAACCCCTCTGTAGTGATAAATAAAATATGATCCCCCCCACCCCAAATTCAAGACATAGTATAAAGCGCTTTGAGTGGTAAAAATGATCGGAAAAAGCGCTATAAAAGTTCAGTCCATTTACTATTTACCATTCAATCAGTGCTCCTCCGCTGCTCTGATTGGCTAAGCAATGTAACGTGATCCTCTGCAGCAAGTGATGGCAAAGCGGGGCGTCATCACGACTTTACTCAAGTGTGTCTTTACCTCCGCGCCAGAGGCTCCGCCGAACCCCTGGGGTTCGATCGAACCCAGGTTAAGAACCACTGATCTAGATGATGACACGCTGAGACTAGAAGGAGCCCACAGAAATGTTCAAAACAAATGTTATTCTCATTTCATAGTGAAATAAATACGTGGACGTGATTATTTAGTGCCTGAATATTTAACTCCGCGGTTGAACTCGCCTCTCTCACAGTTAGCCATAACAAATCCCGCTATAGAAGAATAGACCATTTGTTTCTGTCCTGATAATTTTGATAGAACAAACCAAATAAAAGTTTCTTCCACACTCTGTTTAGGGAACCGCAGTAGCGTATTTTATTTATTATATTTGCGATTTTAAAGACGGCGGAAGTAGCCGAGCCGCCTTTCCGGGAAGAAGACGCAACATGTCCTACTTTGACGTAGGCGGGGATTTTAGTGTAGTATAATTAGCTTTCATTGGCTAACACCAAATGCTCTGGGTAAGACGTTACACCCCGTCCTCTAAAAAACCGCAACCATCAAGAGTTACTCATAATTAATACGCATCTTTCGTATTTATATTTTAAACGTCTGTGCACGCGCACTGCTAGTAAGTGGCTAAAAAAAATTAGCTACCTAATTGCTGGCGCCACTGCTAAGCAAACGTTACGTAAAACGTGATACATCGAAGATAAACAGTGCTATAATCATTGTAAATATCCTACCCGGAAGTTTAAATGCATTCCCACATAATTTGCAAATTGCAGCACTGGGACTATCTCCTTTATCCATCATTAACGTCGTCAGGAGCTGGATTTTCCTTTTGCTGTTCCACCTGAGATGGCGCCGCACAGGCTGCTTCACTTCGTCACGTGACTTCACAGGTGCGTTCACAGACGCACGGCAAGCGTCTTGTAAACACTTACATGTTATTCTCCTTTAGTGAAGAGAAAATTAGTACATATTGCAAGAAAACACATATATAAACATGTATATCAATCTTCATGCAGATGAAACTATCATAAAATATCCAAACGTTTGTTCCAATGTAAGCTTGACTTGTCACTTAATACATTGTGTAACACTTGTATATTTTATTTTTTTACCAGTAAGACCTCTTTCTCATGAATTTCTTGACTCATCTAAACAACACATAAATGTCTGCATATTTTTCCAAAGGTATTTTTCTTCTTTCTGAAAAAGACAAAATACAAAATGAACATCAATGTCTTTACACGGTGGTGTAAAAATGTATTAATTTTAAATGAGATTTGTAATGCTGTAAGCATGTACAGCTTACAACCTCGCCACTTTGCATCCTGATCAACACAAAGATCACTTCTTAAAATATGACCTCACTTTTCTGACCACATCCAATACATTTCACCTTACATAAAATTATTAAATGATTTTGGTTGAAAATTTGTTTCTTTGAACAATTATTGACTATGACTAGTCAGAATTCCCAGAGGAATTGTATATGATATGCAAATATTAAAGTTCACAAAAAAAATTGCCCAGTAAAAACTCTTTAGAAAAACAAATTGATCATGCAGTGTTTTTTACAGACACTTGAGGGCGCCAAAGACTAAATCAGACATGCCGGGCTTCCGCGAGATCCCTCTGAAAATCTGGAAACATACATGAAATATAAAAACATTTGCCACTCACATACCATCTGAAAATAACTAAATATACACGACTGGAATCACATTTATCGTATTTGGAAATAGGATTCTTTAACTCCTCTAGAGTTCAGTGTCATAAGCTATATGGATGTTTTACATTTACACATAAAAACAAGTTTAAAATGATTAATAATAGCCTTTATTATTGTCTAGATGTGATTTAAAAAATATATAACACATTGAATCCACCACTCTACCTCTAATAATTTACAACATGCCAAAGGTACTCTGGTGCATTCCTTTGTTTCCTGTTGGGCCTATAGCAATGCTTCATAGCAGACCCAACGTCACTTTGTCGGTCCTTTATTCCATCTGAGCGCAGCTGCCAGAAGCTCTGTCGCCTGCAGACCATGGGCAGCTACCCAGTGAAGCAGAATTAACTGGAAGTGACAACAAGTGGCGAATGGAGAGGCACAGGCATCAGCTGGTAAAGGTAAACTATCTTGTATGTGACGCAGCCAAAAGTTTAACCTTCAAAGAGCGGCCATCCAGATCCCCGCTGGGAAGAAAGAAACTGCATCCTTATTAAGGAGGTTTTTCCGGTCAAAACTGGCAGGATGAAGCCTTAGAGATCTGCTTGAACGCGCGTGAGTTAATTGTGCCACTACCCCAACGACATACGTGCCCACCTGAGAAATGCTCCTTGCCTTAATCTGAAGTGAAGCCACCCTGGTGTGAGTTGTTGAAATGTCTCGGGGTATAAACATCTACTTGTCAGTTAATGAGAAGCAGGCAAAAAAATAATCATTGTCTGATGATGTTAAACAGTATATGGCTCATCAAAAAAAAAAAAAAAAAACCTTGTTAAAAAATTTTAAATATAAGAAAACAGAATTTATACAATGAAAAGCAGAAATGATACGACAAAAAATGTCTTATTTTTCAAGATGTGAAATGTCTTTATGGTTTTTTAAACTTCATGTCTAGAGAAAAAAAAACCCTCAATGTTTCACATTCCAGCAGATTGAGGGATAGTAAAGAATACGAGGGGCTCTGAA
Source organism: Poecilia formosa (assembly GCF_000485575.1). Classification (NCBI taxonomy): domain Eukaryota; kingdom Metazoa; phylum Chordata; class Actinopteri; order Cyprinodontiformes; family Poeciliidae; genus Poecilia; species Poecilia formosa. The sequence goes on from NW_006800416.1 coordinate 270,174, forward strand.
TTGGCTGACTAGAGGAATCTGTACAGTAGGCAGATAAAATATGGGGGGCTGGGATGCCTTTTTGGTGAGTGTGTGTGCCAAGGTGGGGGGTTGTATGTGTGTGTTTACCAGGGGTAATGAACCAATCAGCAGTCCGCCGGGGAGGGTGTGCCAGCAAATAGGGGAACAAGCATCACCCCCTCATCGTTCCTCTTGCAAAATGTGGGTCACTTCCTAACCTGGGGTGATTTCCCTCCTCGTGTTTACGCAGGAAACAACGACCCCGCCTGCACCCCACTAAGATCCTTGTCAGATAGTTTGCTCATTAGAGGCTCTTAATTAAGACGTGTATCTCATTAGCTCTCTCTTGATGTCTTTACCCAAACCTTGAACAGTCATCTGTGCATTTTATTGTTACACATCTATTTTACATGTCACATCATTTTATATGACTGGAGATGATAACTATCAGAAGCAGTGTCTCAAAGGTCACGTTGAAAACAAACAAACAAACAAAAAAAAAGCCGGTTCGTGCATCCAAGGCTCACGGAGAACAAAGGAGCATCGGGTTTCTGTGAAGGTCGGGTTGCACTGTTGAAGTTTAACGTCTGACGAACATTTTAATGTAAAAACTCAAAGATGTCAATAGATTTATCAACTGACTTTAAATGTTTGGCCACATTTGATTGATATATATGCCCAGTTTTCATTGTCTGATTAAGGAAAGACCTACTTCCTAACAAAGGGGAAAGCCAGCACCAAGCAATATAGCACAAAGTAAGGCATGACAATTTGTTTTGTTTTGACAAAGCATGTGGAAAATTTGTATGATTTACTCATCTTCATGCCTCTAAAGTCCTTTAGAGACATACCTATTGATCGATACGTCAACAGGTATAACAGAGAGAGTACCCAGGGAGAAACCATACATGCAAACTATGTAGGCAAGGGTTCAAATCCCGGATCTTCTTGCTGCAAGGCAACAGTGCTAGTTGCTCCATTGTGCAGCCCTGTCTCTGAAGTCAGCTTTCAGTTTTCCTTTGGCAGATATCTGCCTGCAAATGGTGCTTATGATTAACTCCAGGTCAGCTAACACAAACAGGCACTGAACCTTTTCATGTGAAATGACCTCACCAGTTCACAAAATGCACAATGATGATTATGATGATGAAAACAGTGACTGGGAATGTTTGTTATTTGCTCTGTATTTACTGAGAAACTACCCATTATGTCCACATTATAGATTTCCAATACAACGTCTTTGAGAGACTTTAACCCTGCGGCCTTTTTAGTAGAAGCCCTGAGATATCTTTGTCTGTCTGGCCTATTGTGACAGTCTAGAACGAAAATAATACAAAGAAGTAACTTATTCAAAATATTCCATTTTATAAGACAATCGAGTAACTATGTTATCTTCTGTTGTTGTGAAAATGCATTATATATCAAATATTACTTTAAAGAAATTTGACTTCAAGAAACTCCTGCTTTTTCTGAAGCTCCGCCTTCAGGAAGTGATCACAACATGGTTCCTCTATTAAGCCTTTAGCAACATTTTTACCAGTGTTGCACTAAGAAGTAGCTCCTATAATGAGCTCAGCTGATGCACAATTCCACCAGGTGTTTGCTAATTGTTGTTGGCTAGTCTGAAAGAGCAGAATGGGTTAGTTGGGGGGCAGGGATGCTCTGTAAATTAGAAGCTCAGAAGCTGCGGCTCAGAGGAGGAGCTGTGTCTCGAAGGCGGAGCTAGGTCCATCCAGATGCTCTGCACAGCTGAATGGTTGCCATGGAGTTTAAAGAACTTCTCAAACATGCATGAAATAATCAGAGCAACACTCTAGGTATGTTTAATAACTTTATAACATGATGCAAAGCTCAAAACAGAACATCTCTTGATAGCAGGAACAATTGCTAAGAAGTGGCTCTTTCATTAACTAATAACGTCCGCCCATCAAGATACATTATGTCTCCATGACAACTCGCTGATGGCTGGTGTTAGTCTACTGTTTGATTTTGAAGGCCAACAATTACTACAGCATCAAGTATGAGAAGGATGTTCAAAAAACAGCTGGAAGCTTGATGATCATTTTGCCCCTGAGTAAGGGTAGCTGAAGTTTAAAGCAGGGTAAAAAAAACAATATTCCAGTCTTTGAACACTGTTCTACGTATCATCAGAAACCTGAATGAAATTGGCACAAAGTTACCATGGTTACCAGCCATAAGAAATCCCTCTCGCAGTTTGCTCAGGGACGCAGCAGTGGAAGAAGGTGCTGTAGTCAGAAGAGGCAACATTTGAACGTGTCGGCCCAGCTAAATAAATTATTAGCTTATCAGTGAGAAACAGCACAGCATGTTGTACTGAATGTCTTACATGTAGTTAATAGTCACATTTGGTATGAACAGACATCTGTCGGCCGCACATTTCACCATAAGCCAGAGGGCAAATCAGGCATGGAAACAGATGTTCAGATTTACAGAAAGTGGAGCAATTTTTTTTTTTTTGCATCAAAGTTGGTGCAATACTTAAGGTTTTTCAAGCCGAATTCAAAAAAATTCTTCAGACACTACATTTTTTTCTCTCCTTTTTACTGTGGACGGGAATGAAGCAGCTTATCCAACTTCTAAGAGCATTCAGTTGGAAAGGGGGGACTTGTCTTTGCATCTTGTGATAAGGCAATTTAGCCAACAGCCCCAGTCTACCAACCTCTTCACCTCTTCCGTCGCCCACCCAGCAAGACCAAGGCCTTTATCCAACCACAACAGCCGACAATTACACACACATAAACTCGGCTGTCACTCTTATTCCTGCTTTTTCTCACCGATGCCGTAAAACAAAAAAAAAAGCATCTCTTTTCCACACACACACAGCAAGTCGGTGCCAACCCCTGGCTCTCTCTGAGAAATGTTTCGTATCAATGCTGAGAAAGCAGGCCAGGCATTCAGCAAGTGTAGCAAAGCGAGACAAGTGCAATATTGTTCTCTTGTTTGTCTTGTGTGTGTCTCTGTGTTGAAGCCTTGTGGCCTGGTATAAAAACACTCACAGGCAGCGATGAGTTTTTTTTTTAGATCACTTAAATCCTCAACAACGGACCAATTAGTCGGTCTAACGAGCTGATCTCCCATCCTTTCCTTGATCCGTGTGATTTATTAGGTCGCAGAGCCAGCAAGGTCAGCCTTTAAACGCTCCAGCTTTACCAGTCCCAGCGACTGGTACCTCGTCAGCCGCCGGGCTCCACCTCCTAATTATGCCTCTAAACCTGAGAGATAAGGGGTCGGCCAATGCGCGAAAAAGCAGCTGAGCACTCGGGTGAACGAGTCCACGGTCAAAGGGAGCAGAGGCTCTGGGTTGATAGAGACGGGGAAAGCATTCACTGGCTGCATTCATTTCTTTGAGTTGCTTTTAACGAGCGCTTATTAAAAAGGTCGTGACCTGCTGCCCTCTTTTTTGGTGGTTTGTGCCCTCGTGGCCCACCGACAGGGTTTCGCAGCCGACACTGCAGATTTTGAGGAAACAGAAACTATTTATCAATATTCCTTTGATAAATATATTGTGAGCACTTCAATACTAACTAGTATGTAGCTAAATTAGCTAAGAAAAAGAAATATAAAATTTTTCTTTGAGGCGTTCACTGACTCCAACTGAGGTCATGTTTAAGAGATAAGTTGACGAAGGTGGACTACTTTGTGGCAAGGTGTGGGAACAGTGACTTCATTTTAAATATGAAGAGGACAAAAGAGATAAAACTGTGTCCATTTAGAAACAGGTGGAGGTGTAGAGGACCACAGTTGATTGATTATTTAGAAAACAAATTGAGCTGGAAATGAAACACTAAACCTGTAAGTGACAGAAAATGCTTCACTTCTTGAGGAACGTTAGTTTCTTGAGCATTTGCAGCAATATTGTGCAAATGTTTAAGTCTTAACCTGGGCACTGCAGTTTTTCTTTCCCCCAGTTTTGGTGAGAAAGTGTGTTTTTGCTTGTGTGTGAGGCAGTGGGAAGAGATAGAAGTACACTTTATCCTTGTCATTTCATCATTTTGACTTTTTTTCCCCTCATCAATTTGTCTCTAGTCTTAAAACGGGTACACAATGAAAAAATTACCTTCTCATTTTTCTTGAAGCAGCCTCAGTACTCAACCATATTTGACAACTGTGGACTGAGACGTCTCCTTCTGGGATTATCGAAATTCTCATTAGAAATAAATTAAGTTAAACTCAGTTTAATTTTATGTTCAAGTGCATTGTTCTCTCATCAGTTCTTTTTGGCAGTAATACTCCTTGACCTCTTAAGTCATTAGCAGCCAAACAAAACATAAAAGAAAGCTTACTTGACAGATTTCTGTCAAAAACTCATTGAGTTGCAGAAGTAGGACATTTTTCTGGTCAGTCGTCATGTCATTTGAGTTCTACGGACCAATTCTGCTTTTCGAACTTGGATTTATTTATGTTTTTTCACCTTAGCCGCTTATCCAAATGTCCCTTGAGAAATTAGCGCTGAAGTTGTTTTGGTCATTTATGCCAACAAGATTAGACAAGTCTAACAATATTCATCGGTAAATGCAGTTCCAAAAAATTTCACACCTTCCCATTCAACCAAATCGGAAATCAACGACTTATTCATCAGCCTTTTCTGAAGAACTGGGGTAGAAACCTCACACCTGGATGTGTTGGCTTTCATTTTCACCAAGCATTGAACTGTTCCAATTTTTTATTTATTTTTTATTTTTTTGGAAACTTTAAAAGTTCAATGGGTTCAGGTTGGAGTAAAGTGAAAAGCAATTCTTTCTCCTACCAAAGAAGAAAAAAAAAGCACTAAAAGCATCAGCCTGCTACTTTAAATAGCCGTGCCTTTACAGTAAACTCTCACACGATGTGTGGTGACTCATTCATCAAGTCCAGAGGCAGCAGTGTGACACTTTCAGCCTGGACTGAAAAAAAAGATAATTAAATGTGAGGAGGAATGTAGGAAAAAAAAAAGGAAAGAAAAGAATTAATTGGACTCAGGCATTATGAAATTATCATTTTATTAGAAGTTTTTCGATGTCTCAGAATGAAAAATGTTTTGGTTTTGGATTGTTATAATGTCAAAATCAATGTGTATAAAACACTAATTTATACATCTTGCATGCACAGGTGTGCAGTTATGTTCCAAAAGATACATGCAAACAACTTCTCAAAAACTTGAAATATTATTCAATTTAGCTTTTGATAGAAGATGTTATTCTGGTTATTGTGTCACCGGTGTTGCAGTTTTTCAACTCCAGAAGTTGCACTATTTATTCTTCTTTTTAACAGACAATGTTAAACAATCCCTTCTTCAGTTTTTATAGTTCATTATAGTACTTAGATATTTTTTAGCATTCTTAAGATTGAATTAAATGTCCATAAGTCCAAATATGTTGGAAAAACAGGCTTTCAAAGTGTGTCCTAATTGATCCACTTGGTTAAATGGTGTTGACATATGAAACTAGGGATGGGTGATATGGATTTAACGTTTTATTTGAACATTTTGTGGTATTATCGAGATAAAGAACGAGTCATTATTTCAATTTTAGGTGACTGTACAGCTGTGGCTGCATGTCACAACAATCATAGCCCCAGAAAAGCAACTAATGGTCTTAAAAAACGTTTCTATTTGTAATGCGCTCCCTTAGGTCACACAAAGCAGTGTGATTTGTATCACTAAATTGCACATAGTAACTGCATTTACTCGCATTTTGATTTGTATTGATACTCTTGTTGAACAAACATTGGAGAAAAATTAAGAAAAAAATTAATTTGGAGGTTTTTAAATGTCATTAATCGGAATTTACTGTGACTATAAATCAAAATTTTTATCATGACACGAAATTTGCGATAAATGATAAACGATAGGATAAATGCCCACCCTTAACCCAAGGAATTTATGTTTTTGCATGTAGTGCAAATGATCCAGAACCTCGCTTCAGCTGAAATCTTCTGTCCTGACTTTAAGGTCTCCATCTCTAACCTAAAGAGTCGTTGAAATACAAGTACAGATATGATCATCTGCCAATAGCCGAGTGCAGTTCTGTTTGTGTCTGCTGTCGTCTCAGACGTGTTTTTCTCCCGTTTGACCTGCTCTGCTCACTCCCTCTGGCATCCAGACAGTTTCTCCTTTATCATTCTTCTTCTTCTTCCCCTCTGCCTGTGTGTCACTTTAACAGAAACAATGACAACAATGCCACAGGCTTCCACAACGGCAGCCATAATTACAGTCCTGACAGAGGCAGACTGCCTACTTGTTAGTCAGAGCGCCAGTAAAAACCGTGACAGTGACGGCAGCGAAACACACCTGGGTGGATGTCTCAGAGGTGACGAAAGGCTAAATGCGGTGGTGAAGTGTTGCGCCGCGCCACGAGCGCACTCGTTGCCCTGTAATCTGGGCTTTGCTTTAGGAAACGAGCGCGAATAATGCTTCCTGAAGTGTCGAGACTGTGGGAACACGATAATAACCGGAGTTACCGTATGTTCCAGGACCGATCGGCAGGTAGAGCCCGGAACGTTTGTTTGTAAAAGCAGCTCCCTTAACTTTACGAGGGGATGAAGAACATTTTAAAAAACCTCATGTGCCGGTTTGGAGCGGCACGTGAGACTGTATTCCAACAAGAGCAGCTGCAGAAAAGTATTTTGTTTTGTCAAATACAAACACCACGGGTGCCAATGTACACATATATGAAACACACTGACATTATTGCAACCTGTGAAAAGGCAAATTCTTACAATAAAAATGAGGTGGAGTCGCAATTTTGAACAAATTAGAGGTGATTACTCACTACAGAAATATGTCTTTTGTTTACATAGCAAATTGTTATGCAAACTTTAATGGTGGTGCTATATTATGACCATTAAAGTGAAGTTAACATTTTTTTCCTGTGATTTTTTTTTGGGTTTGTTTTTAATCTGTAAATGGGGACAAACTACCTCTGTAATGGTGCCATCAGTAATACAGGCCATTACAGGTGCTCTTTCATGACCACAGTCATCACCATCTACAACAACGCTTTGAGAAACTTTGATTTACTATGAATTACAACACTTAATTTCCATCTGGGATCAATAAGATAGATGTGAATTTAATTGAATTCAATACATCTTGGTTGGATTTAAGTAAATAAACTATTAAAACTTCTAACTTCTAGCAAAACTCTGTTAATTCAGCTTTTGTGTCCTAATTTAACTGGAATAAAGGACCGACAAAGTGACGATGGCTCTGCTATGAAGCATTGCTGTAGGCCCTGATACTGACAGGAGCCATTCAGGATTTAGTATTTATTTATAATAATAGAACCCAATTTTTAACGCCTTTTTTACAGGACACATTTGTGCATTTACTACATACAATGAATATAATAAAGTTGTTCAAATTCAATAATAAAAAACTCATCCATGATGCAAAATGACATTTTTGCAAAACCTTTTATTTTATTTTTTTGGTATTTTCTATGGTTAACCTTGTGTGACTGTAACGTTACAGTATTGCAAAAAACAACTAAAATAAAAAATCCCCAGCAAAAGTAGAAAAAAACTAAGAAGCAAATACTTTAGAGCAGCTCTCCAACATTCAGACTCAATCAAAACTGAATCAGCAGATGTTAGTGATCATGTAAAGTCTAGCAGATGTGTTTTTTTGGTGTATATTTATTCCCACTTTTATCAGGGATATAACTTTTGGTTTTGCAATTAATTTTAAAGCCGTGAAACTTGCCTTACCTGCATCTTAACTGTCATTTCCACATCTGTTGTGCAGCTCACTGCCAGTGACAGTGAGATTACACATCCTAGCTCTAGTGTAATCTCAAACATGACTAACAGGCGTCATCCGTGTTGAATTCAGCCTCACGTTCTCCAGCTGCTTGTTCTTCAGGCTCTTGTTTCTCACGCCGACGTTCCGGGGCAGCGATGAGGCTCGCTGTTTTGCTGCCTTACGGTGGAAGCATTCAAACGCGTGTTCGCCGACACACAAACTGTCAAACATGCGTGTACTTGTGTGCATGACTCAGTGGGACGGATGTCTCTGTAATTAAACAATAAAGATGAAGACACTCAAAGGGGGTAAACAGACACTCGCGTCTGATGAATTAGATTCAGATCTCGTTCCATCTATTCACATTTTACTGGAAGCAAAAGTGTTGGGTCACTAAGAAAACATGTGGGTCGGGAAATAAACACTTGCATAAATCAAAGTAAAAAAACACAAAATAAAAATAACTTCTGGTGCTCTTCTCTTTAAACTCAACGTGTCCCAGTTGTGTCATCTCGTCAAATTTGCTCATATTTCCACCCACTGAAAAGTAAGTGGTGAATACCTTTAATTTTATTATTTGCAATGTAGTGTCTAACCTAATTTTGGGTTCATGTTGATACAGACAGTTGTAAAATTCATCATTCCAAAGCTGATTTAACAAATCTGAAAACCCCACCTATTCAGTTTGCTAACATCTCAAACATCGCTACAAAAACACGTTTTACATACCAGGTTTCAGATCTCATCTCTTGGTTCCATCGAAATCTGAACAATTGTCGCAGGGGACAATTTCAGATGAAGCTAGGTGAGTTTTTGAACGTGTTACGGCCTCCAAAAAGCCACTTAAAATGGCGGAATAATAATAAGAAACCGTGTGATTACAATAATGAATGTGTCATCGCGTGTATTACAAAAAAACGTGATTGAAAATTGATGTTCTTTTTGAAATTTTGACCCCAGTGGAAAAAAGTTTTGCATCAGTTTCCGTGAAGCGCATGCAGCAGCATGATTCCTGCTGAGCAGGTCCCATGTGCAGCCGGTTATCAGGGTTTTGTAATTCTATGCTTTTAGAAACCACAAATATTCATAATCTCAGTGTGTCTCGGCAAACTCTGCAGCAACATGCATGTGTCCTAATTTGCACATGTACGTTAGCATCAACAAGGGAACAAACCTTACTGACATGGAGTTCAAAAGGTCAGCAGTACAACTAAAGCAAGAAGCAAAGATAAGTGACGCATGTAGGCCTCCAAGCAAAAATAAATGCATGTACAAGCTTAGGGCTCATCCGTAGTAAGTGAGAGAAACTTTCACTCTTTGGCATCAAGTTACCACTCTTTGCAACTCACAATTTAAATATGATTCCGACTCAAAAAAATATTTTCTCACAGCAAGATCCAGGTCTTAATGTTTAAAATCTGCAAAAGCATTTTCCCACAGTGTCAATGAATCATGGTTGGGATGTCTTAACCATTAAGTCAAGTCAAGTTTATGTGTGCAGCGCATTTCAGGAACAAGGCAGTTCAAAGTGCTTCACATCACGAAAACATCATAAATGCACCATATAATCAATAATTGTAAAAAAAACAGAAACAGGCATTGCATCTTGCCCATGTTAAAAACATGAATGCATATCAAATGCGTTGGTCAATGTTCCACTTATTATTGTTCAAAAGCAACTCTAAACAGGTGGGGTCATAGTCTGGACTTAAAGGAACTCAGTGTTTCAGCGGCTTCATGGTTTTCTGGGAGTTTGCTCCAATAAACAACTTGTTTTTTAATAAATAATAAAAGTTTTGGGGCTGGGAGATGATTTTCTTTGTGGCTGTATCGAAATTAGTTTATTTTGCAAAACTGCAATAGAAACACCTTTTCCACATTACACGCACTTGTGTATTGCAGTTTTACAGGGTTTTTTTTTTTTTCAACAACAGTGGATGTTGCCAATGGTGCAAGTCACAAAGAAGAATTTGACAGCAAGTAGTTGAAGGATCACGGCGCACCATGTCTTGTGAACAAACTTATTTATTTAAAATGACCCGAGGACAACAGGAGGGTTAAGTGTGGTTTTAGTTGTGTTTCTTATGTAATGGAAACATCTCAATTGCGTTGTTTGTTTGTTTTTTCAACATTAGCAGAATATCGACAAAGTTTTGCCTACATTTTTAATGGAAATGCAGCTAGTGAACTTGGAACAAAAGAAATGACTAGCATTTGGAGAACAGACTTGTGAAAACCTCTGACAGAGGGTACTGACAAATTTGTTTGCATCTAAACATTTGATTCCTGAAAAAGAGCCATTTAGTCTGGAGGCTACGATGGAACATCAACCCCTAAGTGTTGACTTTCGGATTTACGTTACTGAGTCATGAAAAGTACATTACTGAACAGCATCACTTTGTCACAAAGGTTGAGCTTGTGCTGTGTAATGACTTGTTTCTTGATGTTATTTTTGGATTACTTCAGTGCAGTGTGCAGAATCAGCTGGAAATCTCGCATTGGCTAATCCACCGTGAATTCGCCCCCAATTTACCTCTGGAGCCTTCACTCCCTATTACGCTGAGAGTTAGCATGAGGCTCTCAGAGCAGGCCTGTTTACACTGACACTAATGACTTGTCTCCAGGACAAGATTTATCCACACGTGGAACTGATTCCTTGTGCACAACAACCGCCGCCATCATCCCGTAAAAAAGTCACCGGGCAACAGGTGGTGTTGGGACACCTACACATTTTATGCAGGGGCAGAAGTTGACTGTGAGGTCTGACGCAGCGTTTCAAAGATGACATCACTGCTCGCACGTGCTCGCTGTCTAGAAATAAAGTCTGTATGTTTTTCCTGGAGAGGCGGTCAAGGGATTGCCGTTAAAAGCTTCTGCCATGTCGCTGATATGATCTGAAAAAGGGTTCGGGGGGAGACTTCAAGAGCTCCAGCTGTTATTGTGTATGAAAACGTTGATTCCTGTTAGACCAGAGCTGGATTAGTGTGCTTGGCCAGAAATGACTCTGGGGAGGGTAAAAAAACAGAATAGCATTGGAAAAACACTGTGTGGCTCCTATCATAAAATCGCAGACTGTAAATATTTGAGCCAAGCACGGCTTTTTCCTCATGTGTCTTTGCTTTGCTTCGTAGCGAGACGCATGGGACCGCATGAACGTACTGCACGTGTCATAAAATGTGACGGTCTGACACGGTACCGCTGGATGTGGGTCATGAAGACGGGCCTGCTGAACGAACACAACTACTTTCTGTTGAGACTTTGCCCCCGCTCGCTGCCGGTGCGACCGCATTCTTCGGTGGCAGGACGTCTTGTTCTTCTATTTCAACGTAAAGGCGATTATAAAACCCCAAATTAAAATTCAGCGACGCATATGCAGGATATTTGACATGCCTTTCAAAAGACGAGACAAAGCGATTCGCCACGGACGTTTCCAACATCCGTCGTTTGAGGAATCTGTTTTTTTGTGTAGACTGTGAGACACAACAATTGCCAGTGCATGCTTCACATTGAGCAATTTTGCACACAAAAGAAGTTGACTTTGGCTTTGAGCTTTTGTCCATGAGCAAACATTGATAACGCCTGACAGCACGGCACTGCAACAACAAGCCTGACGGACGAGACCAGGACCTCCAAGGACATTCCAGAGCTCAGGTCTAAGGGCTCAATACTTTAAGTGCCTTCCAAACTATTTTACACTCCTCTAACTTTTCCAGTTTGTATGACATTACAACCATTACATTCAATGTATTTCACTGGGACTTCAGGCAATAGACGGTTTTCAAAGTGATTCAAATTTAAACATTTAAAAAGTGTAGCGTACGTCTGTAAATATCGCTCTTTTTAATCAAAATGCACTGCAAAAACTCACATTTTATCAAGTATTTTTGGTCTAGTTTCTAGTTCAAATATTTCAAGATATAACTAACTTCCAAGTAACTTTTCAGCAAAATATAGGAGCTTGTTTTAAGTCAATAATTCCTTAACATAGATGAAAAAGAACTTTCCCATTGGCAGATTATCTCACAAATAAAAATAAGTTGTTTTTTTTACCATGTTACAAGTAAAATAGTCTGCCAATGGAACGAGTGCTCTGTGAGATCAATATTAAGGAATTACTGACTTAAAACAAGCTCCTATATCTTGCTGAAAAGTTGTGTTTGTAACATAGCAGCATAAGGGAAAACATAAGAAACAGCAAACATGCACGACAAGTTACTCTGGTCAGTTGGGACCAAAATTAGTCTTTTTGCCCTCAATGCAAGATTCTGCTGTATGTATGGAGAAAAACTGAATCTGAACGTCACCTTGAACACACCGTTCCCAGAATGAAACATGGCAGGGAGGGAAAGATAGGAACTGTTTGGATTAAGCATGGTAATCTGACCCAGTCAAAGTCCAGACCTACATTCTCTTAATAATCTGTGGCATGAAAGTTGATGTTTGCAGGTGCAGTTCAAATAATATGACTGCACTCAAGTTATTTTGTAAAGAATAATGAGAAAATATGAAAAATAAAAGTTTAAGGGGCTTGAATTCTTATGCAAGGCACTGTAAGTGTAAATGTACAATCTAATATATATATATATATATATATATATATATATATATATATATATATATATATATAATTTTATTTAGCAGCTTAGTAATGAAATAAAAAAATATTCTAATTAAATTTTGAGATTATTGTTTAACAGTGATCCATAAATGATGGTATTTTATTATAAGATAGCCATATACAGTTTTTAGCTGAATATTTTTTTATTTTTAGTCTAAGCTCAGCAATAAGAACAGGATGTCACTCTTTTAGGAAGAGGAAATCCCTGCTGGACAGATTGGTGAGCCAGCAGACTGGGCCGTTCTGAGTCCTAGTATCCAGACAATGATTAAATGGACCAAATAATTGTACAATTTGACATTTTGAAAATAAGTTTGCCTAATGGAAAAACAGCAATTTTGAAAAAACTCAGACTTTTTTGATAAAAAGTCTTGAGGTGGTTTTTTTTTGGCCGTATCGAAATTGGTTTATTTCGCAAAACTGTAACAGAGACGCTTTTTTCGCATTAGACGAGTCATATGACCAACAACCGGATGATGCCACTGGCACAAACCGCAAAGAAGACGACAACAGGAAGTGGGAGGCGGACGATGGCCCAGATGTTTTTAATGACTTATCACATGAACAAACTTATTCATGTGAGATTTGAATTGAGTTTCTCATTTAATGGATCTCAAATGCAAACTTTTGGCATCACATCAACAAAGTTTCGTGCACACTTGTAACGAAAACGCAGCGAGAGTCACATCCACACGCTGTTCATCTTTCCTCTCCATTCATTTTCACATTTGCCCTCTTTGTTCGGCTTTTCTACCGATAGAAAAGCCGGCTGTGTGTTCATTCCCTCAAGAAAGCAGGCCCTCAGCTGCTGTGCATGACTTTCTTATTTAAACCAAATCTGACAAAGCAGCGCCTGTCCTCTGGGAGATTCTGTACTCACAAGATCTGCTCCAGCCTCCGGCGTCATTGTGTTAGAAATAATGTAATAGTGGAGGCTCATAATGCAACAGAGCAACAGAAACAAATCAAGTTTTGAATACCAAAAACGATAAAACGTCACTCAGTGCATGTCACCGTCTGCATTTATCTCACAATACATCTTTTAAGTTGCTACTGCATAATCTTGTCATTATCCCTGACAGTGTCTCACTTCTTCTTGTGTTGTTGATGATTTGGTTTTGTTTTGCACTTAATATTTTCTTGTCATTCCAGTTGATTCCTTCTGTCAGTTTATTTGACGGTGTTCGATTTATTTTGTAAGGTTGATCCTTATTTCTGTTACCATTTTTGTTACTATTTTGTGTTTCTCCCTTGTTTTTGCCTTAGTTACTTTGCCGTTTACTCCCCTTCTCCAGCTGTTCATCTGTTGCCTCATCAAGCCTCACTCACTCCCTTCTCAGCTGCAGTCACTTTCACTAATTAGATCTTTGTTGTCTCCTTTTTTCTTTTTTTTAAAGCCACTTGTCACTATGTTAGAAGCAAGGTAAGGAGGTTTAAAAAAATCTCCAAAGTTCACCTTTGGGAGCATGGAACAGGTGTTAGCTATCCATTTGTGGGAGAATTTATGTCCTTTTTCAAAAAGGAAATAAGAATAAACTTTTGGCCAAATCAACTTAATTTTAGGATTTTTGCCAGACAGATTCAACCTAATATGTTCAAACTCTATAAAACATTATAGAAGAAGACTAAGTGGTTTCCTATTGATAAAAAACTTTCTAAAGTTTTCAGTCTCACTTTATGAAAGTGTTTTTAAGACTCAGGGTTTCCCCCAGAGTATCATAAGCCTGGCGGGCCACCAGGCTTTACTTGTGCCCCCACCAGGCTAAGCATTTCTTATTTATTTAAGTCTTTTTAAAATGTTTGCAATTTTTAAGACTTTATATTTGGTGTTCAAGTATTAATCTTCGATCTTCCAGGATCACATGATTATCAAGTGATATTTTCAAATTTCCTGCCAACTTTAAACATTTTTTAACTCAAAAACAAAACGGTCTGCTGGATGAATGATTGCCCTGGCACCCAACACCCGGCTTAGCAAGTTTTCTGGGAGAAACCTTGAATGACTGTAATCAGAAGTTTTACCAATTTTGACAAATATTGTTTGAAGATAACAGGAAGTGGATCGTTCAGATCATAAATGAGTCGCCAATGATTTGAGCAGAAACACACATGGATGTTTAGGATAATTAAATTTAGCAGAATGAATCTGGTTTGACAGGATGCAACACTGAAGCCAGTCACAGTGCAGTCATTTTTGGAGTAATGGATCTCCATTTTTAGCTAAAGTCACATGTTTAATAAACAGAGCAATGCCCTGTGTGTGATATCGGTACAAAACAGAGTTCATCTGGTTACCTAACTCTGTGTGGTAGAGTTGCACTATTTTTATCCAGTTAAAGCATTTGCAAATTTTTTTTTATGGCTAATCTGTGAGTCCCTTGAAATTTTGTCTCTCAAAGAAGGATAAATTAACTTTTGGGTTACAAAAAGGAGCCTTGAACATCTGTCCAAAACAAATTTGTAATTATGGAAAGTTTTAAGCAGTACCACCTACATTGTACTGCAGTACTGTCTGCTTCCTCTTTTAAAACATTGTAATTTTGCTCCAACACAATGAAATCTTCCATCTTGACTGCACAAAAAGCTTCCATCTCTCCTGAGAGACCAACCGATGTGGTACCAGAGCAGCAGGATCTCAATCCAAATTAAACTTTCAACATCTTCAAGGTAAAATTGATCTTGAAACCGAACATTAGATACCAAAAACCATCAATGTATACCGTGTTGTTTGGATCCAGGTTAGGTGGCAACATACACACTGCATTGTGGGATATGTTATGAAACGCATCAGTGATTTTCATGTTAACATTTGAATTCCCAACTTGGCTGTGTTTGACAATGTGCTTAACAGAAATGCACCAAAACAGAAAGGAAGATAGATTTACTGCTTCAGGATCTGAACACACCGAAATTTATTCAACCATGAATTCTGCACTCTATTAAAATATCTTATCATTTTGTGATCATATTGTGCAGCAAGGTTATAGATCAAGTCTCCCTCAGAACATCTCATTAAATAATAATAATAAAAAAACATTTCTTTGATAATAAAACTTGTAATTGTGACAAAAAAAGCAGGAAAAATACAAAAACAGACGGCCTTAAATCCCATACTAGATCTCCCTCTCTCTGTCTCTCGTGCTTGAAAGTCTAACCCATTTTGCTCAACAGCATCAGGGTGTTTTGTCCAAGTTTCTGTCCAGGGGAAAAAGATAAAAGACAACGTGGAGAAGATGTTGTGCATCCTTTCCCAATGAGCTCATCCAAACACAGACAAAACCAGCTCTGTAACCATAGAGGAGCTGACAGGGGAGAGAGGAAGAGAGGCGGACGTTTAGCAGAACAATTCATTTCGAGGAAACTGAATTTAAAGATGTACTGAAAAAACGGCCAGGGGGAAGAAGCAGGGGGAGTTGTGAAAACGGCACATGGACACTCTGCACCTGTGTTGGCTCTTCTTGGCAACACTAATAAGAGGCAGAGGTCAGGGATTTATGGCACCTGTTTAGAATTTTAAAAAAGAGGCCAACGCTCCATAATTAGTCATGAACAAAAATCACAAGCTAACGCAAAACGTACGGAGAATATCATGAACTGAAACTCTTGTTTGTGGCGGTCCGACTGCCAGACTGAGGTCAGAAACAAGAACATTCACCGTTGATCTGTTGTGTAGAGAAACGTGTATAATGCTCACATCAACATCACATTCAGCAGGATATAACGTGTGATTCTGCTACTTATCTTCCAGTTGACTTTAAATGTTAAATTCAGGATTTTTAATCTCTACGTAGAGCAACGGTAAGGTAATTTTATTTATATAGCACATGTCAAACTCATTTTTGTTTTGGGCCAAATCAAGATTGTGAATGCTTTTGGTACGGCCAGTTATGCCAGAATGTATTGATAAAACCTGATCACAAACTGTTAAAATATCAATGAAGTCTTAAAATAATTCTTAAATAATATTATTGAACATCTTTTCAGTCCCTCCAGGATTTTGTGATAATTTTTGTAATTTTTTTTGTTCAATAATATTTGCTCTTATTTATGACGGTAAATACAACTTTTATATAGATCATGGACTATAATCTGTCATTAGTTAGGGCAGAGGCAGCTGTTTAGTACAAGTAATTACATTTTTTGAGAAAAATCTTCAATAAACTCCCTATTATGTATTAACGTAAAACAAGTGCAGGAATTTGTTGATTTTGCGTGAATTTCCACGATAATTCGCAAGAAACTGGAAAGACTGATTGGTATAATTAGGCAGAAAACAGATAAAAACTGCATTAATTTGATTGAAAACATAATATTTAAGCACACTTAGTGTTTAGTCTAGAAATTAGAGGATCACATAAAAAGCTATGTCGGGCCTGTTATGATCCGTGTGTTTGAGTGTTTATTTTTGACATTTTCTGTGCTTCTGTCCTGTTTCCTCTGAGTCTCTGTCCTGTCCTCCCCGTTGATTGTCCCCCAGGTGTGTCTACTTACCTGATTACCCTCCCTGTGTATTTAAACCCACCTGTGTCTGTGTTCTTCGTCGGGTCCTTGTCTAACATTGTCAAACCTTTGCCTGTTTCCTCGTGTCTCCAGTTGTTCCTTCGTGCTGTTCTGCTGGATTTATTTTCATTAAATTTATTATTTTTTCATCTACCTGGGTCTCAGCGTGCAATCCTCACTATAACCACACCGCTTCATGACAGGGCCAGATTTGGCCCACGGGCCTCGAGTTTGACACATGTGAC
>NW_006800416.1:287287-311621 GCF_000485575.1 Poecilia formosa
GTTGTGTAGAGAAACGTGTATAATGCTCACATCAACATCACATTCAGCAGGATATAACGTGTGATTCTGCTACTTATCTTCCAGTTGACTTTAAAGGTTAAATTCAGGATTTCTAATCTTTACGTAAGGTAAGTTTATTTATATAGCATTTTCGTTTTGGGTCAAATCAAGATCATGAATGCTCTTAAAGGGCCAGTTATGCCAGAATGTATTGATAAAACCTGATCACAAACTGTTAAAATATCAATTAAGTCTTAAAATAATTCTTAAATAATATTACTGAACATCTTTTCAGTCCCTCCAGGATTTTGTGATACTTTTTGTTATTTTTTTGTTTTTCAATAATATTTGCTCTAATTTATGACAGTAAATACAACTTTTATATAGATCATGGACTATAATCTGTCATTAGTTAGGGCAGAGGCAGCTGTTTAATACAAGTAATTACATTTTTTGAGAAAAATCTTCAATAAACTCCCTATTATGTATTAACGTAAAACAAGTGCAGGAATTTATTGATTTTGCGTGAATTTCCACAATAATTTGCAAGAAACTGGAAAGACTGATTGGTATAATTTGGCAGGAAACAGATAAAAACTGCATTAATTTGATTGAAAACATAATATTTAAGCACACTTAGTGTTTAGTCTAGAAATTAGAGGATCGCATAAAAAGCTATGTCGGGCCGGATTTGGCCCACGGGCCTCGAGTTTGACACATGTGACGTAGAGGTTAGCATTTGCGTATTCATGTCTATGAGCATTTGGACCTTTTCAGACTACTCAATACAGCTGGGGAACAATGAACACTACTAAACGTGAACAAGAACAGAATAAGAGTACTGAATCGTCTCTTGTTTCCCGCTCCGTTGTAGCCATTTTTTTCACCTCTCGTTTGTAAAAGTCGTAACATGCACACCCGGGGTGGCATTTGAACACCGCTGACAGGATATTAAGTTTGTCAAAGCAAATGATGAAATGTATCCTTGTAATTAACTTTGGTATTTAGGCTAAACTGGGAAACGGAACACCACCAATTTACCTTGAAGGCTCCGGACTCAAACGTGAGAGCTGCGCGGCGTGTCGCGCTGCGACGAGGCCAAACTGTGAAACGTATCCCTGTTATTAGCTTCAAACATGTCAGTTAAGCGAACAAAACAGCTTCATCTGGTACTCTCCAAGCCCTCTCCACCTGTCAGGCCTGACCGTGTCGGAGGTTTATGTTACAGTAAAAGGAGGCACGTGAGGCCACTTGCAGACAGATGTGCGTAATCACTGGACCGGGCTGTTGTTATTATTATTCTGCAGCTACAGAAAAAGAATGTGTGTAAAGTCACGTCGGAAGTGAGTCACGACAGGGCAGTGAGTCACGACAGGGCAGTAAAGCGTCCACAAAAGACGACGAGTGGGAGGAATGCATGCTGTACAATAAACTTGGACAGAGCTCGAGCTCATCAGCAGATAAAGTTGTAATGATTTCCAGTTTCCAGAAGCTTCCGGTTTGTAGTTGAGAAGTTGAATTGTATATACAGCTCTGGAAAAATATTAAGAAACCACTTAAAATGATCAGTTTCTCTTATTTTACTTTTATGGGTACATGTTTGAGTAAAATGAACATTGTTCTTTTATGCTATAAACTACAGACATGTCGCCGAAATTCCCAAAAAAAATAAAAAATTTATTAGCAGAAAATGAGAAGTGGTCAAAATAACGAAAAATATGCAACGCTTTTAGACCTCAAATAATGCAAAGAAAACAAGTTCATATTGATTTAGGAACAACAATATAATGTTTTAACTCAGGAAGGATTCACAAATCAAAATTTGGTGGAATAACTATGAGGTTTTCAGTTTCTTCCAGAGCTGCAAATGCTTCATTTTTTGTATCCAGTGCTGCAGATTTGGTGGGTGAGGCCTCACTCAGTTGACTGTAATCAGCAGTGAGTTATTTAATAGATTAAAAAAAACAACTGGTGCATGATTGGAAACATTTTGTGGGATTGAGTTGCTGGCTAAAGCTAGAGCAGCTTTTTACCTTTAAACAAAACCAATTAAAAAAAAAAATCTTAACTACAGTTTTAAAACCAAAGCAAATATTCACATTTGCTCCCACAGAGTTTTTCAGCTTCACTAAAGTGGAACAATCACCTCGTATGATGGGGGAGGACCTGATACTTGCTGACACTGTCATCTGACATGGCTTTAACGAAGGCCTCCCAGCACAAGTCTGGACATTCAGCCCACAGCGACGTCCGACTGTCCGTGTGTTATTACGCTCACTGCAGGGTTATCGGGTTTAAGCGATGTCAGCTCGGATTTTACCACAGCCACACGAGATTGACACGTATTCCCACTCAACCTAACCTCCGTAGCCAAAAGAAGGTTAATTTTTAAAACATGTTTTGTGCTATCACAGTTGATGTATTCCGTATTGTTCTGAATTGTTTTTGGCAGAAGCCTTCACATCAGAATTTCGTCCCATTGTTTTCTACATTCCCACTGCATGAATTAACTTGATTGGATTCTCTCTGGCATGTGACGGCTTCCTAATAAAGTTGTACGTGCCGATGAAGCTCGGTGCAGGCAAACACAGCAAGCGGCAGACGTTTGTGGCTGTAGGGGGAAATGATCAGCTCCTCCAGATGTCTGCTAGTGTGAAGTGATGGCTTTTTTTTTTCAAAAGCTGAACAAATAGAGTGAAAGGGAGGGGGAAAAAAATCGTTATAATGAAATTTCTACATGATGGCACACAAGTCAAAACTTGATTTACGTTTGTAAAGCAGTTTCTCACACTGCTACCCACAATCCCAGCCCTTGTAGTTCTTCAGATTTTCACACTGTAAGGAAAAGGTGAGCTGTTTTGCAGTTATGCAAGAGTCATGCGCGTGGATTCGAGGTGTGTGAGCGTCTCATGACTGCTGCTATGAGAGGTCAGGTGTGTCAGACGAGTTTGTTTGTTGTGGGATGAGTCCGTCCAGATCCCCCGAGCTTCCTTCCTTCCTTCCTTCCTGTTTGTGAGGAAACCTGCATGACCTCGTGCTGAAAAGGAATAGAGATGTTTCTAGAAAATAAAGGTTTGTGTAGGGTTCTCTGAAATCTTCTTTAGGATGAGTTAGTATTGTGAAAACAAGCTGTTATGGACCCAGTTCCACCTAAGGCCTTACTACGAGCCCTCGTCAAGTTAAATGTTGACGGTTTGTATGGTACTAACTCAGCAGAGAAGGACTGAAATTAAAGGGTCTATGAGAGCAAGCGCTGAATCAGATAACAGGAAGGCTCAGTGTGTTACAAGATGCTTTGAATCCTTTTGAGATAACTGTGCTAATCGCTAGACGCTAAAGTGAGTTCGTCATGTTCAACAAGAAGATTAAAAAGGTGAGGTATGAGTTTTAAAGTAGAAGCATTTGCTCGGTAAACCAAAGGATTTCTTCACTGAGTTCGTCTGTCATTATCGTCGTGACAAGACTGGTATGGAGAAACTTTGATGGTGCACATTAGAGTTTATGTTGGGCCCAGGGTTTCCTGCAGAAAACTTGCTAAGCCTGGATATAGGCAGTCATCCAGCGGTCCACCGTGTTTTGAGGTTAAAGTTCACAGGAGATTTGAAAATATGTCCAGGTAATTATGTGTTATTGGCAGACATTATTAGCAATACCTAAACACCAACTGTAAAGTCTTAAAAATAGCAAACAAAAGTTGTTTCAGTCATCTCATCCTGATTAATTTTTCCAAAATGTATTGATCTTTTATCCATGACTTCTCACTTTATTTGCTGAAGTTGTTATATAGACTAGTAAAGAATGGCAGAGTCTTTGTAAAATTCCTTTATAAAGAATAGCAATAAAACTAAGAATACACAAATTTCATATGTGTTTTATCCCTTAAATTTTAAAGTTAATATGATATTAGATGACAGAGTGTTTATGAGCTTTAAAAGGTTTTCCACAAGGACTTTTTTTTTGTTTTTTTTTTTCTTACGCTCTCTTGTGGAACATGAAGAAAATCGGAAACATCTCTGACCCAATTACGTCCCCCATTTACCATCTGGAAACAGGAAAAACAAGCAGCACTCACATCTATCTGACGCCTTATTTTCTTTTTTAAATTTTCTGGCAGCATCTCTGAGCTCAGCTGATTAAGACGAGTGAAAACAGATTCGAATCTACGCTGAACAACAAGTCCTGGAACCTGTGAGACTGAATGAAATCTGTTTTACATAAAA
This sequence comes from Poecilia formosa, assembly GCF_000485575.1. Taxonomy (NCBI): domain Eukaryota; kingdom Metazoa; phylum Chordata; class Actinopteri; order Cyprinodontiformes; family Poeciliidae; genus Poecilia; species Poecilia formosa. The sequence continues at coordinate 291,508 of NW_006800416.1, forward strand.
GAAAGTGCTGGATAAATCACTTAAACGTGTTATATATATAAAAAAAACTTGTCAGTGTTGAAGTTGTTTCAAGCCGACATCTGCTGTTCTAAGCCTCAGCACCTTGACTCCTAAAGCAAGAATCAAATTTGTTTTAACGACAAAGCGTGTTGGAGAGAGTTGGAGCTTCTTAAAGAGACAGAGGCCAATTTCAAGACGTCAAATAATCAAGTCAAATTTGTCTTAAGTTATGTTTGATATTTGCAGCATTGAAGGTAACGTAGTATGGAAGCCCATTTCCGCCATGAAAGAAAAAATAAAAGACCAACAGGAAGTGATAATTTCGACTTTCAAAGTCATAATTATGAGATTCAAAGTCATAATTTCGACTTTCAAAGTCATAATTTCGACTTTCAAAGTCATAATTATGAGATTCAAAGTCATAATTTCGACTTTCAAAGTCATAATTTCAACTTTCAAAGTCATAATTTCGACTTTCAAATCATAATTATGAGATTCAAAGTCATAATTATGGGATTCAGTCATAATTTCGACTTTCTCATAATTATGACTTTGAAAGTCGAAATTATGACTTTGAATCTCAATTATGACTTTGGAAGTCATAATTATGACTTCCTGTTAGTCTTTTATTTTTTCTTTCATGGCGGAAAATTTTTTATTTATTTCACTCATTTACTTCATTTTTTGATTTATTTTACTCATTTTTTATTTATTTAACCCATTTATTTATTTATTTAATTTTGGCGCAAATGGCTCTCCATAGTAAAATGGCACTATTTATGTAGTATTATATCCCTCCACGCCTTTAGGTGGAGCTGCCGACAAGGAGTAAATGACAAACAGTAAACTACAGTAAACAGAGTGAGAATGATGACGATGTTGAAGAATACATTACGGTACTGTGCTCCTTCGTTTAGTTCGTACCTGATGTGCTATAAATACACTGAGTTATTCGATAATGTGTCTTATTTATCCACATCATTACAAATACAAATGGCAGTTTGAACATTTTTAAATGATAATTTCATTTATTGAAGGAAAACAAATTAGCTAACCCAGCACTAAGTGAAAATATAAAAAGCGGAGCGCTAGAAGCAATTAGCAAACACCTGGTGGAACTGCGAGTCTCATCATATTAGCTCCTTCCCAGTTGCTAATAACGGTTGTAAATCGCGTTTAGAAAGGCCTTGCTGCAATACTGTCCCTTTAAATGCGACGCCTTTCTTATACAGCGGTCCTAAACATTTTTTCAGGTCAAATTTGTACTCTTTTTAGCATGTCTTCAAGACTGTGTAGACCATTACAAAAATATTTATGTTAAGACGGATTATAAATTGTTATTTCTGATTTATTGCTTTAATAATTTAAATGTTAAGATGTTGTTTGAATCTACAGCACTCTAGTAGTCTAACATTGACTTTGCTGCTGCAATAAAAGGTCGATTTATGCTGATGAAAATCACAGAAATGTTCCTTGTTGTAGGCCTGACCGTCTTTACCAAACGGCTGGTGTTCCTCCAAGGGTCTCACAGGTAAACCCAAAGAATTTCTTATACTTGCTTGTCCTTGAATCTACTCCAAAACAATTACACTACATGAGAACTTAGCAAAACATTGCACCGTTTTTTTTTGTGTGTTTTTTTTCTTTTTTATCCATCAAACTTTAGAGGGTTGACGGGGGATTGGATATTTAATGTGGACAGTCCTTAGAATAAGCTCTAATAAAACTAACAGTATTTTTGCAGATTGCTCACATATTCCAACTGGAGTGAGCATGAGATCCATGTGGTTGTTCTGGGAGTTGTTTTCAGTTTATAGCCTGGATTCAACTAATTTTGTGATTAGGACAGGATTATGACATGCTTTATGTGCATGGAGTGGGTAAAGCACTATGTTCTGCTGTCAGGGAGGCTTTAAATCTTGCAAAAGCCAAAAATCACCACTGACCAAAAAGAACACAAAGACCCAGTTTAGATTAGCCAAAAAACCATCTGTGGGCATATATTATACGGACTGACTGAACAAAGACTCCCTGTTGGAAGGCGTATGTTACATCTGGTGTTATAATACCAGCGTTTCAAAAAAGAATATTATACTAGCACTCCAAGGTTGTTGTAATAATGTGATGGTCCAGGGCTGTTTCTTCTTCCCAACCTGGACGACTCGAGGGAATTAGTGAAACCCTGATTTCTGCTCTCATTCAGCCGCCAGTTTGGTTGCTGCAAACGGCCGTTTTCTAAATGAACATCTTTCCATTTCCACTGTAAAGCAAAAAAAAACAACAAAACAAAACATAGTTTGAAACAGTTTTTTAACCAATTGGATGATAAACTGAACTTGGCTACATTGTTTTATAACTAGAATCAGAAATTAGAATGGATGAGAGTAGTTTATATGATGTGATTACATGAAATTGACTTAATATGTCTTTATGTATTTAATTTGGGATATTTGTTTTGTATAGTTCCTTGTGAGTCAGTGCTATAGAAATATACTGAACCAACAAAAATACCCTACAGCTCTTTAAATTCCTGATTTCCAGTTAACTCAAAATCTTTGAAGAAGGTAATTATTGCCAAAGGTGGCAACAACTTGGTCGTAACTTTTGAGGCCAATTAATTTTTCACATTTAGGCCCAAGTTGGTTGGATATGTTTTTCCAATAAATGAAACCAGGACTTGAAATCTGCGTTCTGTATTTACTCAGGTCAACTTTGCTTGACATTATATGTGCTTTATGATCTGAAACATTCAAGTGTGCCAAAAAAAAAAAACAAAAAGCAAAAACAGAAGAAATGTGTCCACAAATACTTTCTCAACCTAGTTGGTAATTATTCCTCCACCTAATCTTTTTAAAGAAACTATTTTTCTAACAAGCTTTTCATGTATTTGCTACTTTCCCTTCTTTCATTGTTTCTGGTGACTCCTCATTGATTTCCTAAACAAATGTTGAAATCGATATATTTAATATGTTAGCAGGCTAATAAAAATTTTTATGTGAGTTGAAAGGAAATAATTCACCTTCTCATAGTACTGACTCTTTCTGGAGAAAGGCCAATCAGGACAAAATATTTTGATTTAACAATGCTGGATTGCCAATAAAAAACACACAAAAAAATACAAAGCAAAAAAATCCAGTGGCTGGCATATTATTCCAAAATCCATGGATTATGCACTTTGATACGTCTTTTAATAATTCTGAGCTTGTATCACTTTTCTTTCTATCCTGTTTTTTTTGCTCATGTCTACATTTAAACTTCAAATCTCAAAATTTCCTGTATCACAAATGCTACAGTGAGACTTTCCTCCTTCATACATGCGTCATAAAGGTTCATCAAAAGAAAACTGCCATTCTCTCAATCCTTGGTGTTGAGGGGAGACGTATGGAGGTATTTTCAGTGCATTCTTTCCGTAAAGATGTCGTAAGATGTGAAACTTGCACTAAGTCCTCTTCCCTGGGAGGCTAGCTTCATCCACTGAGCCGGGGCATTTAAATTTCATTTAACAAAGACTGGAAGGGTCTCTTGATGCGTTTGAGCCAGACCAAAGGTTCCACACGGTTGTCCCTGCCAAACCCGAGGCTTACACAACAGCAGGGTTGCAGGACGGATACTGGTGCGATCTCCGCTCAGTCGACCGTGGAAGGATTACGTAGAGGACACGGGGGGGTTACGTAACCAGGATGTTCAAGGACCATGGGAGGGAAATCAAACGGGTCATCTCTGGATGCTGAGATTTCAGACCGGAGCAGCATCAGGAAAAGTCCAATCGAACGGATGAAGTGGGATTCAGAATCAGAAAATACTTTACTGATTCCCAAGGAAAGAAAATGCTTGCTTGTTGACAAGTTACTCTGTCCAAAGTGCTGGATATCAGCAAATATAATAATAAATATAATAATATTAAAAAAGATGCTTAGCACAAGTGTGAGAAAGCAAGTACTTTAAAGGTGCAATTATGTACATTGAAATATGTGAATCCATAGTTGAGCTTTGTCTTTATTTTAAGATTATAGAGTAACAGTGCCATCTGCAATGGATGAATAAATAGGAGCGTGTGAGACAGATGCATTGTTAGCTGCAAACAACAAGAGGTGCAGTTTTTAGTTGCTGGTGTGAATGCAGTAACTTATCACTGTGGAGCCGTTTGCAGGCATACATTAAACATTTATATGCAGTGGGCTGTAAAAATGACATGAGAGGAATGCCTGGATGTCGTAGCTCAGCTAATGTTGTGCTGCAATATTTGTTAGGTACTGAGGTGGCAGAAACATCTTTAGCACGTAGCGAACACCTGCAGTCGGCGCAGAAGCAGGAACATGTAAGAATTAACAAGCAAGAAGAGAAATCCAGAATCCAAGCTTTTCAGGATGTTTCTTGAGAAATGTAGCCAAACAATTCTTCAGTTTATCTAATGCATAATCAAGTAACACATAAAATGCTTTAATCATCAAATGTGACGTAAAAAAATGTTGACTTCATAAATTAACGCCTTGAAATTGGGCCTCTGTCTCTTTAAGAAGCTCCTACTCTTTCTGAAACTCCGCCTTAAGGAAGTCATCACAACATGACTCTTCTATTAACCCTTTAATGTTTTTACCAGCGTTGCACTGAGAAGTAGCTCCTATAATGAGCTCAGTAGATGTTCCACCAGGTGTTTGCTAATTGCTGTTGGCTAGTCTGAAGTGGCTGAATGGGAGTGTTTCAGAGGAAGGATCCTCTGTGAGGCGGTAGCTTGGACACTGCAGCTCAGAGGAGGAGCTACGCCTTGAAGGCGGGGCTAGGTTCAGCCAGGCATTTTGCACAGCTGAAAGGTTGTCATGGGAAACTAGCAGATTTCTCAAACATGCATGAAAGAATCAAAGCAACACTCCAGGTATGTTTTTGATGAGGGAATAACGTTATAACATGTTGTAAGCTAAAAAAAGTACATTTTAAATAATACTGCCCCTTTTAAGGCATGATAAAATCTCGTTTTATCATGGGAGATTGTTACTGGCACATTAAATCACTTCTTTTAAACAATATACACAAACTCAGTGGCTGTAAAATTACAGTTCAATAGTTTTCTGATTCTGACAATTTAATTTGCTTTTTTGTCTTCTTTTCTGAACTGACTAGATGATGAAGATTTTTGTTTTGGGATTCTGTGATCAATTGGGAAGGTTAGGTTCTGCTGCAACAAAAAGCCAAACAAAGCCGAACAACAAAACAACAGATAATTCTGCTTCACTCCAAACACTTTAATTGGCCAGAGTGAGGCAGAAGTGGGGGCTTGTCCAGGGAACTGTTCCTGCAAGAACCAACAATCGTCTTTTTTCTTCTCAAAGAGACATTATGACCCGTTTTAAGCTCATAACCATGTCTCCCTGCAGTACGCTGAGCTTAGAAAAAAAAAGCATTTCACATACGAGTCGAGCTGCTGCACCATTCTGCAAACTGTTTATTGTTTTTCTTGCTTGGTGGTAGTATTTATGGAGAAACCAGATGAAGCTTCATGATGACTTTAAAATCTTGCAGTCAGATCAGACAAATGCACTGTAGGTATATGACATAACTCCAACTCTTCCTGTCTTTTCAGAAAACATAACAGACTCTCTTGATGTTACTTCAGAGATTAGCTGCTTCTCCTTTAAAAAGCACCTTTGGCCAACAAGTTTAGAGGTTATTTTTAGCATTTCTAAAAAAAAAAACAAAAAAAACAGTCTCTTTCTTCTTGGAGCTGCCACATGAAGGGTTTTCCTGGGAGAAGTCTGGGACTGTGGTTACCCTTGGTTGGTGGCTTGGAGACATGTGAGCCTATGTATATATACACCCTGTGGAAAAGCGACCGAAGCACAAGCCGCTGTGGAGAGGAGCTGCAGGAGCAGGGCGGAGTGGCGGTAACACGGGGAAGGAGGATAATGGCAGCTTCATGCCACAGATGTTTCTGCAAGTCATTTATTTTAAAAGGAACGTCAAAAAGAAAGAAAGAAAAGAAATCAGTTCATTATGTGCTTGAATAAATCAGTATGTAAGGGGTTCAGATGTTGCCAAAGAACCGTCCAAAACTGTAAACATCATATTCTTGATGGATGCTAGTTTCCAAATGTAAATTCTGAAGGAAAAAGTGGTTCAGGCCTCCCCCCTTCTTAAGACGGATGTGGGTCACGATGTTACTACATTTTAAAGACTTACTGCTTTCTCTATAAATCTGACGACCTTATTGGTAGAGTTTTGATTATGCAGTGTAATTAGGTATGTAGCCTTAGATACATGACTCCACAATTAACTTTCTATCATAAACTTTAAACCCCTTTCACCCCTGTACCTTTTCTGTTACATGGGATTCTCTTTGCTGCCTACGCGTCTGGTAACACGCCAACAATATCTAATATTTAACATTTTCTGACAGCTGCCATTGTAACGAGAAAATCAATTTACTTCAATAAAGAAGGTCAAAGTAAAGAAATAGTTTCAAAATGAAAAGCAAAGAAACGGGACACTCCCAGCGACAAAAATGTTCCGCTCTGTAGAAGAAAAAAAATGTTTAATTTCAACTTTTCTCAGCAAACATGTGAATGAATGACTTATTAATAAAACGCAAACCGCTCTGGATCTGGAGAATGGAGTGGCATAAAGTTTGGAGAAAAATATGCGTCAGCCATTTTGACCTTCGCTTCTTACATTCTAGAATTTGTCCAGTGTCAGAACCTTTAAAAAAAACAACCCTATGTATTAGTCTGTTGATTAAAAATGAAAAACAATACATTAATTAAAAAACTGTTAATATATGCATATTTAAATTCTTTAAATGAATGTAGATCAAATCGTTCAATAAACACCTAGCATGTAAAATTAGCAGCTGGACCAGCGAGGTTTTGAAAACCGCACTAGAACGCCCCCTGGTGGATATTTTGCTGCATTGTTTGGTGACGCTACAAAAAAAGAAAATAAAATGGAGATTCAAGATGGTGGAACGTAACACCGAACAGTTCGTGAAATTAAGCTGATTATAATCTTAATACATTGTGTTTCAGACATGATTTGTTCGTAAGTATTGGTTAATTGTGAAAATAATAATTGTCTCTTTGTTTTGTGTTGCAGTGGTGTGAGTAATTTGTACGTTTAAGTCATTTATGAAAATGTTTTTTATGTTAGCTCGTAGTAAGCACGGCTAATTTGCGATGTTCGTTAGCTAATACTAAGTCTTGTATGTTGCAGTTTACTATGGCCAAAATGAGGGCAGTCGTCAGAGGCCACTCTTCAATAAACAAGTAAAAAAGAAAGAAGTTATTGAAGCGTCGTTGTCTGGCTGTCTAGCTGTTGAAAAATCACGCATGTTTTGTGGTGAAATTGCTATTTTTTCGGAGGGTTTTAAAACAAAAAGTAAAAAAAAATTTCAAATACAAAAATGAGAACACGTTTTCCAAATAGATTGTTACACATTTACCAGTAACAAGCTAATGTTTTTCTCCCATGGATACTGGGGGACTGGGACCCAGTGCGAGTGGGATGGATTCATTCAATGAGGAACAGATTGCAGATCAGGGAATTTGTCTCAAAACAATCAGATTTTAGCAGGAATTTACAGCGTCTTTTATGGTATAAATGTAATATGTATTCTTTTAAATGGTTGTTCTGTCAGGGTTCCTGTATGTGTGTTGAGTGTGAGTGATGCATCTTTTCCAGCGAAGATCTTGGTGAAGAATCTGGGCAGCCTACACGGGTGGATCTCATCAGCTTCATCAGTGTTGGATAAAAGAGCAGCAGAACCTTCACTCAGTGCTGGATGATTAACGTGCACAGGTAGTCTCTCTAACCGTTTCTTGTAGACTACAGTACCGGTTTTTGATCTGTCTCTTCAGTATTTTCCAGTGGTTTCATAGTCCTTGTGTTTGCCGTCTCTAGGTCAGTCTCTGGATTTTTCCAACTGGATCGGTTCCATTGTTTTCTCCTCCTGTGGATCTTACCTGCAAGTCTGCCTGCCCGCTGCTCCCTCCACACCACTCCATCGATTCTCTGGCTCCCAGTCTTCACCGTCCTCACGCTCGTCTCAGGAACCTCTGCGAACCATTCTCCACACTGGACCTTGGGCACATTCCCCCACGCTTCAGCCAGAACCATTCTAAAGTAAGCTGTTCCATATTGCATCGCTGATCACCTCTTTTTGGGCCACCAGTAACCCTGCTCTCATTCCAGGCACCTCCGATTGCACAACACAACTGCTCCCGGAAGGATCAAGGAGAATTGTCTATTTTTCAAGAAAATAAAACCCTTACCTTTACTCAGACTTGTTGATTTTGCATGTGGGTCAGAAGGTTGAAGCCGAACATGGCATGTTCTTGGCTTTGAAGAACCATCATTACTGTTTCTTTTTTAGTTACAGCCTCACTTTCTCTGCTTTCCCTCGTCTCATTTTTTTTATTTATTTCACAATAAAATGCTCATATTTTTGGCTTGATGACATCTAATCTCACTCTCTCAATGCTAATGGTCTCTAAATGTTCTTGTTTTTAGCTTGGGGCTGTTTCAAAAATGTCTTCACTTTACTCTTTAAATATATTCAAGGGATTTAATGTCTCGGTTTTATTCTCCTGATTTCACAAAACCTGTTAGTATTTAACTTTGCTGGAAATTCAAATGAGCGCTTTCCAAATCGGGGTGGAAACCACCACCGGAGGTGACTAATATAACTATAAACGCTTTCTCAGCATTAGTCCTTTTTGTTTGTTTTTTGTTTTCATATCTCCCCTCTCCCCCATCATCTCTCAAGGGATAATTTCCGACTGTATTTAACTGGTGTTAGTCATCTCAGTCATGATTTTGTTTTAATTTCTCCGAGATGAACACTGCAAGCAGAACCAGAATGAAACGAAACCATATGGGGGCGTTCTCATCAACAGCTTTCTCCACAGGAGTGGAGGGAAGAGCAGACTTTGGCTCAGGCCTGGAGCTGCTTCATCCCCAAAAAAGTGTTATTGAGAGACTTTCAGAGGAAATGCACTGATAAAAGGGATTATGATGTCTTGCAGATTCCAGTATGTAAACAAAAACATTATTAAAAAATAGTTGGAACCCCAGGCAGATTATGAGCATTTAGTTGGGCTCATAGGCATTTGTTCACTTTGACATTGATAAAATGTTTGGAAACATGTCATTAGAAAGTTATAATCCTTTGTTTCTCAATAAGGGGCCTTTTTAATTGTTCTACAGGAATATCGATGGATTCTGAACATCATGCTGTTGATTTCATCTGAAAATCGCAAGAAGTTCATTAAAGTGTTGAGATGTAAGAAAAAAGTGTATATTTTTAATTTCAACTACAATGCGGTAAAAAAAAGGTCCCCCTATCAAACTTATTTTTCCTTTGCCTCTCTATTACTCAGTTTTTCAGATCAAATCAATTTTAGCGCCAGGGAACGAGAATTTTATTGAATATTGTTGCGTTATTTATGTGGTGTTATATCCCTCCACACCAGTAGGTGGAGCTGTCGACAATGACAGTAGGAAGAGTGAGAATGATGACGATGTTGAATACATTACGGTACTGTGCTCCTTCGTTTAATTCGTACCTGATGGGCTATTAATGCACTGAGTTATTCAATAATGTATTTTGTTTTCCCACACCATTACTGTCATGAAGTGCGGTTGGTGGTGGTGAGGAGAGACGCTGAGACCCAGGTTATGGTGATGATGAAGATTTAATGATAATAAAGCACACAAACAGTCCAAGGCAGGCAGCACGGCAGGAACAAGCACGCAGCTAAATACCGGTAGCAACTGTCAAACGGACTAGACGGAACAAACAAACCAGGACTTAACAGTTCTACTGGCGAGTGACGGAAACAAACACAAACCAGGACTTAACAGTTCTACTGGCGAGTGATACAAAGCAAAGACGATGACGAACGACGACAACGACCCGACGAGGAACACAGACAACAGGAGGGTTTAAATACACACGGGGTAATCAGGGGAATGAGACACACCTGGGGAGCAATCAACGGGGAGGACAGGACAGAGACTCACAGGAACACAGGACTGAACACAGAGAACTCAAAAATAAACATACGGAAACACGGAACATGACAATTACAAATACAAATGACAGTTTTAACATTCTTAAATGATGATTTAATTTATTGAAGGAAGGGTTAGGGTGTCCAAGCTAACCTAGCACTGAAAATATAAAAAGACTAGCGATAGAAGCAATCAGCAAACACCTGGTGGATCTGCAGCCTCAAAATAGGAGCTCCTTCCCAGTTCAACTCTAATAACCATTGTAAATCGTATTTAGAAAGGCGTTGTTGCGGTGACGCGTTTAGGCGGAGTATCTGAGAGTAGGACCTTCTTAAAGAGACAGAGGCTAATTTCAAAGTGTCAAAATGCGACGTCAATTTTATTTTAAGCTATTTTTGAAAACATAGTTACTTGATAATGCTATAAAATGGCACAATATGTCTGGAAAATACACATTACCGCCCGTTAAAACATGGTGAACCTTCCCAGGTGTTGCCGTCCAACTAAAATTACTCAGAGTGCATTTTTCCCCCAAAGTCCAGGTCAAGTCAGGTCTAAAGATCATTGCTCCACGTCAAAGTCAAGTTTCAAGTCTGAAATCAACATCGTCTCATTAAATGTATGCCATGTAGGCTGCCTAAAACATTGCTGAAGGTTATAAAGTTCAACCTGTACTGTTTGTTATCAGGTGTCAGATGGCAAATGACACTTTAATGATTTGATTTTTTTTCAAGATTTTGCTGCCCTCGTCACCTTTATGTACAGCAATTATCCAGGAAGTGGGCAGAAATAGAGAAGGAATTTAAGAAATGTTGCAAAGGTCTGGAATTGAACCAGGACTCATGACCTGTGCCGCTAGATCAAGCGTCTGTCAATGATTAAATCCAATGATTAAATCAAAAATGAAAACTTCGGAGTTGGAAGAGAGCAAAGAGAACAACAGGGATGTTAATGATAGCTTCTTCCTTCGTGACTCATCAGTTAAATAGCATCTATTGTCTCTAGGAGATGCACATCTGGACACCTGGACTACTCTCTTGTAAATGTCATATTACCCTGATGCATCTCTTGTAAAATACATAGTTGACAGAGATTGCACATTCCTTAAGGCTTTAAAACTCAGCACAGCCAAGGTGATGGATAAAGTCTATTTTTACTTATTCCCCCATGTTTCCAAAGACGGAAACATATTTATGCTGCACTAAAATGCCTCTGACTTTATCCGCACAGCTTTGCTCTGCTTTTGTAGGTAACAGGATCTTTAAGCAGAGTTTGACCCGAATACGTCCCAGAATTTTGGAACAGAGAATTGTTTTTCTCAACATAATGTCCCAGGGATTCCTGCTTTGCCAACCAGAGTCTGGTTTCTACGTGAAAAAGATTAGAAAACTGCTGAATCTGGTGATTAGTGGTGACAAACTCCAATATTCGGGGTTCAGAACCTGAAACTTTAAGGTGTGTTTATGCTGTAATGATTGGAATAATCAATTTCTTAAGTTGACCACTTGCGCAAACTGGAATTATGGAAATAAATTTGTTCAGTGGAAACATGAGCGATTCAAAGAACAAACGTTTTGCGTTATGATGAAGCGTTTCCCCCTCTCCCCCAGCTGTTACAAAATTGATGAACTCATGGATGTTACTACTGGCGGAAAAGACACAGAAGACAACAGGAAGTGGTAGGAGGATGATGGCGCAGCATGGTTTTTAACGACTCATTGCGTGAACAAACTTAATTGTGTTTCTTATTTAACAGAAACAGCACAATTTTGAAATTGTGCTCTTTTTGGCATTAGTGGCGTATCGTCAACGTTTTGCACACTTGTAAAGGAAACGCAGCTAATGACATGTTCGTTTGATTCATGTGTGCTGAGTTGCGAACTATTTGAGCAATGCGTCATTTTATAACTTAGCAAAAAACAGCAAAGATATTTTTCATAGGATTTGTGAAGTGCTTGACTAATAGCCATATCACTGTAAGCTGGACTTTCTCTGCAGACGTTTTCTTTTGGGAATCTCATTGAAGTTTATAGTATAGAAGCGTAAAGCTTTCCTGCCCTCAGTGGGGTTTTTGCCAGAGGGGCTTTGTACCCGGTGGGATTGTCTGTGGTCGTGCTGCTGCCAGTGGGCTCTAACCTCCGTTCCCCACAAACGTCCTCCAGATCTGAGACTTCTGCTTCTCATTCCGTCTGTGTGAGACGCTTCACCTCTGAGCCCTTCAGTAAAACAACACCGTCCTATGTGCATTCCTCGAAACACTGCCACAGAGGGTTGTGGGATGTTTCAAACTGCACCCTGGTTTTGTGCTTACATTAATGCACATCTGTATTTAGGATCTAAAGCAGGAGACAGGGTGGAGGTGGGTCTAACTTACAGAATAAAAACCTGTTGTGTTTAAGAAACTCACATAACTAATATGTTCTCAGGTCACCTAGAGTTTAAAGGGGACCTAATCACATTTTGTACTTTCTTTTTGCACTTCCATTTCGGTTTCTACTGCTTCTAAAAACATCCCAAGCACTTAAACCTTCAAGTCCTAAACAGGCGATCCAGACAAATTTGCAGTACCGTAATGCCGCCACACTTTTTTGAGCTATTTGAAAAATTCCAACGGTTTCTGAAAGGGGAGATGTTGCAAATTGATTGTTACAGTAATTTCACTCCCGCCACAGCAGGAAGTGAAATTAATTTGAGGGGCAATCTTGATGGTAAATTGCGAAAATAACATGCTAGATATTGAAAGATTCTGTTGTTATGAGTAAATGGGCAAATATATTTACTCACTGTACATTCAAAGAACTGCGTTCAATTAAAATAAGCAAAAATATCCAGGCGGACATGTTAAATTAAGGATATAAAGGGTTAAAAGAAACACCCAGTTGTTTTTTGGTGTCTAGAAAATGAGCCATTTCTAAAACCTTTGGAATGAAGCATGAGAAGTCAGCAGGTGCTACCTCTCACCTAGCAACACCAATAAAGCCCAGCCCGTTACTTAGCAACCCAAGCAGAGCTTCAACACCTAAAACGGCACATACATCAGTTTCCTGATATATGTGCTGCACAATGGCTGCTGGAAAATGCGAGTGTTTTGTTGTTGACTTGCCATCCACAAACCACTTCTTGCATTCTTGATGGTTGCGCAGAGGCTCCACTTCTGCTTTTCAAACATTTACGCAATTACGGTGGTGTAATTGTGCATCTGTTTGTGGCCATTTTCACCTGCGAGTGTAAACATTGATTTAGGGGGCGTGACCAGCAGCAGCTTATTTGGATTTAAAGTGACAAGAGCCCCTAATACCCCTCAAAATACACCAAAGTGATCAGACTCTAATGTCATTATCTAAGAAGGGTTTTGTGGAAAAAAAAAATGCAATGAACATGTTTGTATACACATATCCTAACCTGTTCAAGGAAGCATAATAGATCACCAATCTAACACAAAACAAGCGTTACCTGGTTCACAGCACTTTCTTCTCCCCTTTAAGGGAACAATCAAAGCCCTAGTAGCAGTGGGATTGTTCTCATCGCTTCTGTTGAGGGCAGTGGGCGCTCTTTCAAAGAGCTTTCCCCTGGAATGCAGGTTGTTTATGAGCGCTAACACCAGATTTTACGGCGACCAAAGCTAATAGTATGAGGAATGAGGGACCAATGTAAACATTGTAGTTGCAGAGATTATTCTTCTGCAGAGGAGACCTCTGACAACTGCCAGGGCTTTAAATTTTACCAGGGAAAGAGGAACATCTTGAAAACTTAAAGCAACTGAAGGTCTTTTTGTGCTTAAGGACAGCTGTTGACCCACTTTATTCTCTCCCGGTGACTTTCCAGTAATCACTCTCCATCATTTTTTTTTTGTTTTTTACTTTTCAAACCCTTCTTTTGGTCCAGAGAAACCCTAGACTGAGGAAGATTTATATCAGTCTGAATATGAACCATAGTGGATGGTGTTTTGGGGGCAGATTTTGATGAAGTTCAAGCGGGGAAATATTCTGTCAAAACAGCACCATTAATAACCTCACCTAATTGGTTTCACTTCATCACGCGTGAGTGATGGGATTCCTCTGTTGACTTGCAGATTCATAACATATGCGACTGTTGGTTTTGGATATTACCCGCTTCCTTGAATGCACCATAATCACTGAGAATGTCACATACCTCTAAGCGCCATTCCTCTCCTGTGGGGGAAAAGTTCATGTATTTGGAGGCGTTTCTCGCATAACGAGTGGCCCTCATCCTCCATGTGACCGGCTCTAAATAAGTCAGAACAGATACAATTTCTGTGGAAGAACCCGTTTACTAGACGTTGCTCCTTTGGGCGATAATGTGCTGCCATATTTAACCGGAGAGCTGTGATTATAATTCCAAAAAATGGAGTGTGTTTAAGAGAAGAAGTGTATTGGGGTGCATTCACACCAGCCCTGTTTGGTCCACTTTAATCAAACTCTTGTCAGTTTGTCTAGATAGAAAGTCTGGTTTGTTTGGAGAGGTGTGAATGCGCAATCGAACTTTGATTTTGGACCAAAAATGTGAACTCTGTTCCGCCTATAAACCTAGGTCTTGTTTCAGTCAAACAGCAGGACATTCTGGGTAAATACGAACAAAACTTAGGTGAGATTTTAACGCTAGCAGCAGAAATAGCTTGTGCTCTTTTACCAAATACAAAAGAAAAAAATACTACAACCAGCAAAATCTAAAGCTCCTAAATTTTTGTTTACATTTTTGCAAAGTAGGAAGTTGCGCTCATGTCTTCTTTGGTGGTTTTCATGTTGTTGTTTTTTTAGGGATATCAGAATAAAGGAAGATAAATAAAAATGCATGCCACACCTTTCAGATTTTTTTCCCAAGAAAATACACTAAAGTTTGCAGTTGTAAAAACAAAGGGTGCAAACACTTTTTCAAGATGTTGTTGTGATTCTAGAGCACTAAAACTCTGTTTAAAAAATAGCATTTTTAAGCAACTATACGTTACATCCTGTTAAGCATGTACATCTAAACTACCTTTAACAATGAGTGGGAACACACTTTGTGGAAAATGTAAAAAGCATCAGCCTCCAGTTGTTTTTGAACAACATGAACGTGTTGCTCCATAGTGTCTTGCACATTGTACACCAGATTCTGGTTTCCTGATTGTCATACCTGCTTGTCCTTTTCCTGCCTCTATTAATCAGTCTCGCCAAACCTTTGTTGATTTTCCGGCTCAGTTCACTTTGCCTTCCATAACTCAACTTGGTTTCTAATAAAAATCTCCTCTTCCAAACGTGTCCATCTCCTCCCTTCCCGTACGGTGGAATGTGACAATGTTTTGATTTATCTTCGAAAATTAAGAGACTGTATGCTGAACTGTACACTGTGAAAATGAGTTTTGAGGGGAATTACATGTCAGCCGGTTAAATCATGCTAATTTAATCAAGCATTTCGGTTTGTACATGTGAAATTTGGCTATGGTTAAGCTTAACAACAATAACTGCTTTATTGTGGTAATAATTTCTACAGGTGTATATTAAGCTGAAGATAAGAATTGATACAAATCCACACATTTCTCACTAAATGTTAAAGTGACCATTAGCATCTTGATTTATATCATCTGTACTTATTATTTGCAAAACATGGCATGCAGCAACCAACACCAAACACCATTTCAGATATCAATATTTCTAAGGCAATGCATTTGTGAACTATTGTGGAGCTCTAACTATTTATAAGAAAAGCCAGCAGATAACAGTAAGGTCAATACATTGTATTATAAAGAAATATAGTCTTCTTCTTCTTATTTCCAAATGTGAATGCAGTACTGCTGCATTTGGGACAGTTATTAGACTTTTCTTAATGATGCACAATAATGTATAGAAGGCCAGTGATGCCAAAACCTTTAACGACGCAATGAAAACTGATCATACCTATGGTGGTCAAAAGAAAGTTTTACATCCCGCCTTGCTAAAATTATTTTAAAAGTTCATTAATATTTCACTTACCATTTATGTCTTAGATGTATACCAACTGTTTTGAGTGCTAACACAGAGAACGAGGTGTTTTTATTCTGAGATATTGGCTAAAATCTCTTCATATAAACGGTACATCAAGTTGAGTTGGGATGATGCACAGATGAAGTAATATACATGTAGAGGTATCTGTAAACCAAGAGAGGAGATTATAATACGGGAGGCATTTCTCTCTGACCTGCTTTGACACTTTACTGAAGGCAACACAGCGATAACCCAGCTGCTTATTCATGGAAAGTGCAAGATTCCTGCACTGCTTCCAAAAACAACTCAGGGTCTTTTTTAGCTGCTAAACAGAGTTTTACTCCTAAATTGTGATTTTACATTCTTGTTTTTAAGTGTTTATTTTTAATTTTGTCTTACATCTCCCCCTTCAGCTCTGCCTTAAGAGGAATATAATGCAATGCTCCCATTAAAAGATCGGCAAATGGCCAAAGAAAGGTATCCCACAGCTGGCCAAGTATAACTGGACTTAGAATCATGTTCTTAACACCAAACACAGAATGTGTGCGCTTCAAGTGGGAAACACATTATTCCATCACTGACTTGACACTGAATAGAAAGAGAATAAGTGTCTCTTTCTATTCTCTTCGTTGATCCTAACCCGATTTACGCTTCCAACGTTTAGCCCTCTTAGTGCTCAGTGTTCTGAAACACAACATTTGGTTTTTCTTCCATGCAGAAAAAATGGACCTCATTAGCACGCAGAGTTAATCCGATGCACTAATACCATGTTGGCAGCGAACCAGAGAGCCAGCTAATGCGCACAGAGTCCGAGATGAAGTTTATTTTCAGGATGATGATGGCCATAATAAATTAGATTAATGAGACTCTCCATCATCTGCCATCTCTTTAGGCATGCTGTCCTGAGAGCAAAACATTTCTGGCTCTAACTATGTAACCAGTGACAACGAAACAAAATCTACTGAGGTTATTTTCATGTTAGACTGAAACTGAATAAAACAGGAGACTAATGTATCTATGCTGAATACAATGCAACCTTGATCTAAAAGTAAAGGGAAATGCTAATGCTAAAGGTAAAATGTTAAAGGGACAGTATTATGTTTTGCTTTACATCATATTATAATGTTATTCCTTCATCAAAAACATACCTGGAGTTTGAAAAATCCTGTAATTTCCATGGCAACCATTTGCTTCTCAGGGAGCAGGTCTCCCCTGCTACTCCTCAGCTCAGCTCCTTCAGACTAGTCAACAGCAATTAGCAAACACCTGGTGGAACATCTGCTGAGCTCAATATAGGAGCTACTTAGTGCAACAGTGGTAAAAACATAATTAAAGGGTTAATAGAGGAGCCATGTTGTGATGACTTCCTGAAGGCGGAGTTTCACAAAGAACAGGAGTTTATTAAAGAGACAGAGGTCCAATGTCAAGTTGTTAAATTAAGAAGTAAAATTCTTTTAAGTCATATTTGATATGTACAGCATTTTTATAACAACTGAAGTTAAAACAGTTACTTGACTGTGCTACTATGTGTCTAGAAAAATACAAAATACCGCCTCTTTATGAAGACATACAATACAAAATAATGTGTGTCAATGTTCAGGTGACAACATGACATGTGAAAAGCAAACCAGCACATAACTGAACAATGTTAACTTCCTTCTACTCTGTGTTCATAGTAAACATAGTCAGCAATCTACTTTGCAACTGGAAACAAATTTTACTCCGAACATGTTGCTGTAATAACATTTTGTAATAAAGCATTTTCTGCTGAATTGCACAACAGGCATGGCCTCGTTTCCACTGAGCGTTATGATACGGGCCGGTATGCTATTGTGCGATTCGATGGATTAAGAAAATCCGATTCAGTTGTGAAATGTTGCGGGAATGATGATAATGTTCCAATCGCATTACGATCTGCAGACTCTCTGTCTGTGCTGGCAAAGATGAACTCACTCTTCCAGAGGGAATGGTTGGGAAGCCTGAAGTCACAATTTGACCTCATCAACATAGGTTAGCGTTATCATTTCTACTCTGCGCTGTCGTCTCTTGGCAACTTTCTATTTCCCTCTGATTGTTATCTGTAACTGACTGAAAACACTGTTAAGTGGCCCATTCAAAGTCACATTTCTGCGCACTTCTCATTTCCTGCAGTAGAACATGAAACAGTTAAAAGCCACAAGTTTTTTTTTCTAGCATTTTTCCTCCTGTCAGTATCAAAACATTTACCTCCGAGATTGACTGAAAACTTTATTCAAATGCTTACCTAAATTCAGAAGTAAAGTGTTAAAAAGAAATTAAAACAACAACAAAATGTAGTCAAGACAAATCCAGTCTTACGAACTTAAAATTGAAATCTGTCCAGATTAGAGGTCTTTTGTTCAGATAACCCAACGGGATATTTCACCTTAATCCTTGGGCGCTTTCTTGTTAGCAGAGTTACTGGAATCTTTCTTCCATTATTGAGCAAAAATACCCTTTAGATTGCTTGTAAGTAAAGGGATTTGATGCAGTAATTCAATAGTGTGTGAAAGCACGGATAACTCATCTTGTGTCGACTGAGTACCGTGCGTTTCTGCCGTTTCTCGGACTGTGGACATGGAGTTAATACTTGAACTGTGAGTCACAGCCTGTTACTGCCCACCTTTAATTCAAAGCTCTCTGGAGAAGAAGCATATTTCAACTCCCTCTCTGAGTAAATAATATCATTAGATTAGGCAGGATTGTTTGGTTGAGATAGAGGTTTTTGGGTCAGTGTGCAGGTGGGGTTTCTGCTCCGTGTATATATATAAAGATCCTTGGAAAGACGGACAGAAAATTCAAAGCTTTCTCGTTCTCAACCAACAATCTTTCCATCTTGCAAAAATCCGATCCGTTATGTCTGCTCTGAGTTAATTTGCACAAATGTGTTTAAATTAATACCACATCCAGAGCTGTCCTTGACAGAGACTTTCTGTCTCTAAAACCTGATGCATGGTCACACCAGGCAGAGTCTTGGCCAACGAGATGCTGCGGTTTGAAACCTGCTCTGCCTGAGGGTGAAGGATTATCTAGTAATCGCCTGGAGATTTATAAAAATGGAAACTGGCATGAGATCCACATTCGTCAGACAGACTGGTGCATTTGTCTTCTGATTTACTTTGGCTGACTGTGTCATTCAGTACCTTTGTATTCATGCCTGCTGAAGGTTAGATATTTAAAAATTAGTTTTCAAATGAGTTCGATTAAGGTCCCATTAATCGTGTTTGTACAGGTTATTTGGGATGTCGTAAACCTGTTTTGTTTTTTTTATATTTTATCCTGAACTGATTTGAGTTATTTCAGAATAGACATTTACCCAGTCTCACTTCAACTAAAAGAGATTTCTGTGCCATATGACATGATAAAAAAATAACAGAAAACTCAAATAATCTCTCTTTCATCATCATAAATATTAAAAAGAAGCTGGATTGGAACTCCACACCAAACGCTGAAATTTACTTCAATCTCATTTTTAACTTGTATTTCAAGTTTTGCCTGTTTAGGTTTTCACTCAAAACCTTTAAATAGATATATACGCAACAGAATAGCATCATGTAAGATGTGCGACATCTGGAATTTAGTTTTTTTTTTAACAATTCATGAAAAGCTAAATAACTAGCTTTGTACATTTAACATCATGCACTACTTTCTCTTGCACGATCGTACAAAATCCGAATTTTGATGGTTGAGGTTTGTGGTTTGTGTAATTACAAGAAATTAGGGTCAAATTCAAAAAGTAAATGTGGGAAACTAACAGCCTGAATTCATGTATCAGATTAAACCACGAGACATGTTGGACGTCACAGAAGAATAAGAAAGAGAGGAAGTGAGTTCATTGTTGCCATGTCAACGGACTTCAGATTGAAAATCATGTCTCACTTTGTTCAAAATGAAAGAGTGGCCGTTCTGTAACTTCAATTTAATTTACACTGTTGTTTTAAAGAGTGACTAAACAACTCCCGTGATCCTTTTTTTTTTTTTTTTTTTTTTTTCAAAAAAAGTTTTTTTATGTGTCAAGGCCACATAAAACATCCAGAACCAGCATCAGCAGGCTTTTGGATCGGATACAAAAAATACAAAGTAAACATTTCAATACCTGGTGCCAGGCTGCTGTTTAAATCCCGAAGTCTTGTTTTG
>NW_006800416.1:311631-427373 GCF_000485575.1 Poecilia formosa
ATATAAACCTCAACAGCAAGAGGAAAATCCGCGTCATGCTGGAAAATGCATATGATCATTCTCAAGAAACTGAGGACAGGTTCCAGTAAGCTGATCTGTTTACTCCAGAAATGAACCAGCACTATCAACATGAGCAGGGTAATAAAACTGATTAACATTTGCTGCAAAGCTTTTATTGTCCCATCAATAACTTGCAAAGTTATTAGTTTGCTTGGAGTAATCATAGTAGAGGGAAATACTTTCGTTAATGGAGCTGGGGATGTTTATTAAATCAGCAGCAGGAACTCTTGTGGTGGTTATAGGAGAGAGCTAGGAATATTTTCAAATGAGAGAATCTGGTCTCTAAACTGCATGTTAAAAACGTTCCTCTGCACCACATACATAGACAATGAAGCCACGTGGGTTGCCATGTTGGCGAAGTTGTTCGTATAGGTTTTGATTCTTTTTTTGTGGGCCAGACGTTTCTCTCTCAGTCATTTGTCAAAACTGTTGTTTTTTTTCCCAAATCCACTTTGACTGGTGCCGATACTTTTAAAAAAATATTACCACCAACATGTTTATGTACTTAACAATGTTATGAGCTTAGACCCCATCATTAGTTTAGTTGTGTTTTGTAACATTTTTATCGAGCTCTTTTGATTTGGATCCAGCAGAAAGAAGCGGAGCGTGTCTCTGCTGCTGTGCTTTCATAGGTTTCCAGTTCACCGTTATCTTTTTGGCAAGAACTAAGACAAAGCAGAAGGATTTATTTTGTTCTCTCTCCTTTGGTGTGGCTCCAAACAGACATAACAATGAATCAAGGGGAAAATCTGTTTGGAAAATATTTTCAACTTTTTTTAATTGTAATTAAAATTTGTATTGATAGGCATTAATAGTTCTTGTTAGAGCTGTCGTTATACAGGCTTATTAACATAGCCATAAGTATTTGCTACAACGTGAAATAATGCACAGCTGCAGGAGATACAGATAAAGATGATTGGAAATCTGTTTATCATGTTCTGCGATCTGTTCAACGTCTAATTTATGATATCGAATACTGATCCAGAAAAGTTCCCTTGATGGGCTTTCTCAATTTTTCTCGTCTTTGTTGTAATCCTTCAGACAATGTAATTCATAAAATGCAATCTCCTCCATGGCGTCCACCCATTCTTCCATAATCGTTTTACTATGTTTCGAAGCGATCCTTAATGCTGGGACCAGAACCACTTTAATAACCCCAAAGTATTCTCTAGGATACATTCAGGATTTGGGATCTGTCCGCTCGTATCAGACTTTTTTGAGATGACATTCCTTGAAGCCAGAGCTGTAGAAAAATTGGTTTTAATAGTGTAGCCATGGCAACACATGCTGAAAAATTAGGAAAACCTCCTCCTTCCTAGTCATACGGTTCATTCAAAGCTCGCACTCACAATTTAGTGCCTTGCTCAGGAACACATCATCACGCGACCAGGGAAGCCGGTATCAAACCTACAACCTTCCGTTTTCAAGATGGATGTACAATGCCAATGTTTTTCAACTGTGGTCTGGCAGGTTTTATTTGTTTCCCTGCTTCAGCACACCTGATTTCAATTAATGGTTGATCAATAGGCTTTTACTGAACTGCAGTTGTCTAAATCACGGGTGTTGAAGCAGGGAAACATCTAAAACATGCAAGATGGCCTCAATGGGCAGAAAACACTTGACTAGATCCGTAGCAGACGTCAAACACCGAGTGAAGTCAGAATTGTGAGTGTTTAGTCTGCGGAGCATTTCAAACATCGATATGGAGAACCACCTGACGCTGCCAGCGAAGCGCACAGCCGGTTTACGTATAACTGGGTAGGAAATGTGTCAGTTCATAAACAAAGGAGAATGATGTTTCTACTGCCAAGGTAAGAATTTCCTCCTTTTTATTCATTGGCAAACACGGCCAGAAAAACCGACTGCACTCTACGTGGTGATAAGTCTAAGTTCGACATGTACTTGTGATAAAAAAGTTTTAGAACCATTCCTCTGAGAGTGTTGGTAAAGTTTTTGCTTGTCCGTCATTCACGATTTGCCGTTTCCTACGCTCATTCATAATTCTGCTCCTGGGAAAGTGGACGCTAATTAAACATCCTGTACTGCTCCGCGAGGCTCCAAAACTCTTTGTCTGGTTGCCTTTGTCAGCTGTCTGTCTGGTATTATGAAAGCCTGAGTGAGCCGTAATCTAATTAGTTGGCGCTGGCCTTTGACCGAAGCTTTGGCAGTCTCAAAGATGCTTGGTGCGTGCAAGAAGTCTAACAGCACGACATTTAGGTGATCTGATTGGATAAACCGGCTTGGATAATTAATTTTTTAATCGCAAAAAATGATTAAGTTCCATTTAGCTCCACAGGTTTTACAAGCTGCATGAGTTGGTGGTAAAATGCAGGTACTCTAAGTGGCATCAAAGCCTGTTCTGTTAGAGAACTGATTTCCTTTAAACCACTAAACTAAAATCCCATTTCTTAATAATAACTGGAACATATGAACTCTCGTCTTCGTTCCAGTCGTTTATGATAATGATTTTGTTTATAATTTCAACAGTGTTTTTTGATTTATGTTCTCATCATACGAGGCACTGTGAATTGCCTCGTTGCTGAAATGTGAAATACAAGTCAACTTACCTTGCCTTTAGTAAAATGACTCCCCTACAGCTTTGGAAAAATGACCAGTTTTTCTGATTTTACTTTTTATAGGTATACATTTGTATAAAATGAACTTTGTTCTTTTATTCCATGAACTACTTACAACATGTCTCCCAAATTCCAAGCAAAAAAATTTAGTATTTATACATTTAAAGAAGATAATAACTTGTGGATGTTGTAAATATCGTAAACTACTCTCTTTCAGTGTTCTGGAAAAGTAGAGGATGAGATTGGTGACATGGAAAGATTATATTCTTCTTGTTGGTTACTGCCTGGCTATTTAGGGCTTTATTGACGATGAGCTGCATTTTCTTTATAGGTATTTCTGTATTTCATAGGTGCTAATGAAATAAATGGGAAATGTCATAATTTCTTATTAAATCAGTCAGAACTTAGAAATCAAGAAGCAATGAATTCAGTCGACTGGACAAAAATAAAAAAGTACAATAAAGACATCACACAACATCACTCAGAAAAAGTTACTTTTTTGAACATTTGCTTCCACTACCCAGTTTACTGTTTAAGTTTTTATAGCGACCAGCAAGCTGAGAGACAGAAACTGGTCTGAAATTGGAGCAAAGGTGATAGAATTTAAAGTAAAAACTTGTGTGAGTTTCTGAAAGCTGAGAAAAGCCAAATGTTGGCAGGATTCCCCTGTACTTCTGCACTGTCTCTATGCTGGCACGTCTTCTGAGTCAACCTTGGGGGTTGCTTTACAGAAGGCCAACCAGAGTCTTCGCTCTTTCACCATATGTGTTTGTGCACTTGGGTCGATGCAACAGTCAGTAAAAGATGAGGATGATTTGGTGGAACGTCTCTTGTATGCAAAACACAAAAGGTATCTTTCTTTAATAAAGCTTTTTTGTTTTGTTTTGTTTTTCAAATGATCACTCAGGAATGAAGGAATTGGAGATTTTCACAAAGAGCACATTCTTGTTAAAGTTAGAAGCTGTGACAAGTACAGAACCTCCTTCGTTCCAGAAGTCCGCGTCATATCGGCAACAAATCGTCCGGAGTTATGAATCTGTCTGTTTCATCCCTGCTGAATCCATGTGACTGACTTTAAGTAGCTGATAATCCCTCACCTGGTCAGACATTTACAGCTATTATGATTCTACCCTGTTATTCGTACCATCTGTCTTTTTCTGAGAAGTTTTTACCCTCTGGCACGTGTGCGCGCCCATTAAACTGTCCTAAATGCTATAATTCTCGAAAGGTGCGTCCATACAAGCAACTCCATCTCATGACATCAACTTCCAGAACAGATGGAAGGATTTAATTTTTAAGCGACTCCTTGGGTTTTGGTCTCTCCACAGAGGAAAGAAAAACAACCTCTCCATAACCATGGCGACACTGTGGTGCTGCCAGAGATAGAGTTTATGGCTTAAGATTCGCAGACATGCCTACAGCTTTGCGATGCTCCGATTTACGGCTGAAGGCGAAGCTTTTAGTCCAGTCGTACGAAGATAACAATGGACTGGAGGGCTATTGAAAAGTACTTCCACATGCAGAAAAAATAAAACAAAAATAGTATTGTATTAAAGTTGCTTTGTTCTGATCACATCAAACTCCCAACAAGTTTTAAACTATTGTTCTGAAGGCTGAAGGATTAACCGGTGAAACCTAAACCCATAACACACAGGACATCAAGCCATCCTTTAATCTGAAGGGACAGAAAATTGCAAATGATACCCAAGTATCACTTTCCTAAAAATGTTTGGTCTTTCCTAAAAAGATTAAAATCATTTGACTGTCGGGTCCTGAATTGTTTTGTAGTCTCAGCTTTGCTTCTGTTTCACTTTAGATTGGTGCTTTCTTAGTGATTCTAGTTAAATGCTTATTTCTTGTGTCTAGTTATTCTCTGTAACTCTAGTTTAATTTTCCTATGTCTAGTTACTTTTTAATGTTTTATGTATTTTCTAGTCCCCAGTGTGCTCTCTCTCGCCCCCTGTGTCACTTCCTGTCTCTCTCCCCTCACTCCTGCAACCCATTAGCTAATCAGTCCAGGTCTTTGTTGAAGCATTCACTCTTCCAGTACTTGAACACTTCTTCTCCTCTTACTCCTGGTTTCTCCTTTTAGATCCTGTTCCCCCAGTGATGCTCCTTGTGCTTTTATTTGTTCCTGATGTTTTTTGTTCTCCCCTGACTCCCTGTCAACCCCATGTTTTGTGTGTTTTTTTGTTTTTTTTTGTGAGCTTTTGTTCATAGTTTTTCATGAAATCTTCAAAATCTACACTCCGCCTCTGCCTCTCTGCATTTGGGTCCTATCCAAAGTCGGTCCTCGAGGGCCGGGATCCTGCATGTTTTAGTTCTCTCCCTAGTGGTAGCAACAACCTCCTCAGCAAGTTAATTTTCTCCTTAGACCTTAATGAGCCATCATTTGATGCAGGTGTGCTAAACCAGGGAGAAAACTAAAACATGCAGGATGCCGGCCCTCGAGGACCGACTTTGGACACCCCTGCTCTAGACCAACCGTCCAAAATATACATTTGAACTTTTTTCTAGACCTTTATTTTACTGGGAGTACTTGTGATTGACCAATGTAAATTAGTACAACACTGTGAAACAGAGGGAAAATGATACATAGCATCGACATTTTCTAGAAAGAACTCAAAAGTGTGATGTGTGATTTGTGGTTAAACCTCTTCAGTGTGAACTTTAGACACTTTGTGCTCAAGTCGTAGTAACTTATCTTCGGAGGTTTACTTCTAATTTGTTTGCACATCTAGGGATTGCTGCGGAGGTCCTGCTGCTTCTGTTTTGTCCTAACATACTTTCTGTGCCCTTGATGTGGCTGTGGCAACCTGTAAACAGCACTGCAGAAAGTTCCAGATTTGTGAACTAAACTAAAAGTTGTCCTCTCAACAGATTCTCCCAAAAGAGCTGTTGATCTCTGCAGCTCCTCCATAGTTACCGTCTGCGTCTTGGTTTCTTTGATTAATGTCATCTGTCATGACTTGATATATTAGCGTAGGTTTTTTTTTATTTTTGAATGATGGACAGATAAGATGATTTTTTATCTTATCTACCAAATAGATATTTCTGTCTGCGGTGTTCTTTGATCTGTTTGCTGCTGTTTGTTCACTTCTGTCCTCTTACAAACCTCTGAGACCTTCACAGGAAGAGCGGTTTGTACTAGGTTTAAATCATAATATCACCACAGATGATTAGCAGAGTGAATGCTGTTGTTTGCACTGGACTTGATTTAGGACTCCAATTGTGAATGGTTTTGTAGCAGAGGTGAGCAGATCAATCCAAAACATCAAAAATATCGATACCAAGTCGATATCGGTATCGAATTGATACCAGCGTGATAAGATTGATACTTCATTTTCAGATTCCCTCTTGAACTTTTATTTTTTGTTTTGTTGTTTCTCACCTCTATCTCACAAAAGATTTTGTTTTAATTTGGTCTCAAATATTTTTTTTAACTTAATTCATTTATTAAAAACACACCCAATTGTTTTTTTATTATTATTTCTATTCATTATGTTAATATGTTTTTAAGGTATTTTGTAGGCATAGATTTTGTCCAAGATCTGTCCTATGTTTCAATAAAATATTTAAGAGGAAAAACTACAGAAACACCTAAAGATTAGGAGTTTGACGTATCAAACTTAAATTTAAAAAAGTATCGGTAATGGTATCGGCGACACTGCCCCTGTGTTTACTTGGTGCCTCATTGATACCAAAATATGTAGTATCGCACATCTCACTGTTGAAGGCAAATAATCACAACTTTTTAAGATTTGAATTTATAATTTTCCCATAAATCTATGCGGCTTTGTGCTGGTCTGTCTTTTAAACCCCGGTAAAATGCTTTGGGAGTATGAATAGTTTTACTAGCCAATGTGAAATAGTTCACTCACACTTGAGCTGGAACTGCTACTTTTTTTGACGCGACTCATGTGTGTACTTAAAATATTTACGGTTACTATGTTTGATCTTTAAAGTCACCTGGCGATACACTGAAGCACCTGGACTTCAAACTGAAAGCAACAGCAGTGAAAATGAAACCAGAGCCAACTCGGAGCCATCTGGGTGCTTTTCATCTCAGAAGGAGCTTGCTTAGCATCTGGTGGCTGAGTAAAATCTGAACGGTCACCTCCAGCTGACTGCACAGCAGAGCCTCACATGCACCAACATTCACACACAGCTGGAACAGCTGCCAAAACAGAGCAGGGGAGCTGGAATTACTACACCAACAGAAGGAGACAAATTTCTGAGATATGCATTACTTCTCCTCGTTTTTACATTGTTAGAACTTAGTATAGTAAAGGTGCATAGTGTAGAATTTAGTGACATCATGAAATGATTGCAGCCAACTAGATTCTTGCCAAAATACTTCATTGTGGATGATTTGAACAATTTGTCTTCCTGACAGTATTGTATTAGGTCAGCACTCAAGACTTAAAGGGGCAGTACTAAGTGTTTTCAAGCCACATGCTGGAATTTTATAGTGCAATCACGTAACTGTGGTTGTAACTTTGGTTGTTGTAAAAATGCTATATATGTATGAAACATGACTTAGAAGAAATTTGACTTGAAATAGGACCTCTGTCTCCTTAAAAAACTCATGTTCTTTCTGAAGCTCCGCCTTCAGGAAGTCATCACGACATGGCTTCTCTATTTAACTTTAACAATGTTTCTACCAGTGTTGCACTGACAAGTACCTTGTATAATGAGCTCGGGTGATGTGCAGTTCCTCAGGTGTTTGCTAATTGCTGCTGGCTAGTCTGAAGGAGCTGAGTGGGGCTTCGTGATGCAGAAGCTTGGATACTGCAACTAGGAGGAGGAGCTTCGTCCTTGAAAGCAGGGCTAGGTTCACCCAGGTGTTTTCTACAGCTGAATGGTAGCCATGGGAGATTAAAGGATTTCTCAAACAAGCTTCAGGTATGTTATGTTTTTAATAAGAGAATAATATTATAACATGACATAAAGCTCGAAAAAGTTGATTTTACAACACAGTCAGGAAGTCCAGTGAATGTCCTGTTGACTATTTACATCCATGATTTGTCAATGAATGATTCTCCTGATGTTTGTAGCATTTAAGACAAGAGGAATGTGGAAAACCATCTGAAATGTTGAAGCTCATCAAGAGCAACATGTCCAGGGTCGTCCAGCTGGAAGATGACTGTCTTCCCCAATCTCAGTGTTTTTGAAGCCTCTAATTGGGTTCCTGTGGGACTTTCCTGAATTTGGCCCTCGTCATCTCTGACCAACTTAAATTTCCCCTGCTTAAAAAAATATTTCCACATTTTACCATTGGTATGTTGTGTTCAGGTTGATGTACATCGTTAGTTTTCAGACGCACATTGGGTTTTATATTTAACTCAAACAAGTTCATTTTGATCTAACTTGTTTCTTTCGCACTTTTGCTGTGTTCCCTGCATACTTTTTGAGGCAAACCTCTTGTCACTGTCTCAAAAAGGCCTGATTGTAAAGTATACTACTAATAGTTAACCTGAAAACAGATTCTCCCGTCTGAGCTGTGGATCTCAGCTTCTCCACAGTTACAAAGACCCTTTTGGGTAATTCTCAGAATAACACTCCCCTTGTTTAGCCACATCCTTGTATGTTAGCAGTTGTGTTTTACTGTTTCCCTCTTCAAATTACGGACTGAATAGAACATCCCAAAATCTCTAAGACACGCTGGAACATTTTAACTCTGATTTCAAACAACTTTCTCCCTGAGCCCGTCTGTTGTGTTTCTTCATCTTCACAATGCCGTTGTCTTTTAACGACCTAAACTGTCTGAAACATTTCATGTTGATGAAAAAGCGATGTTCTCTAGCAAACTTCCAGTTCCGTCCCAGGACAGCTGTGTTTATACCGAGATGAATTTACACACAGATCGACTCTATTTGCTATTGTAATTAAATATCGCGGCATGTTGTTGATTCCATCTAACTGAATCAGTGAAGTTCAATCAGTGAGGATGTTTGTTATGTGGG
The DNA here is from genome assembly GCF_000485575.1 of Poecilia formosa. Classification (NCBI taxonomy): domain Eukaryota; kingdom Metazoa; phylum Chordata; class Actinopteri; order Cyprinodontiformes; family Poeciliidae; genus Poecilia; species Poecilia formosa. The sequence goes on from NW_006800416.1 coordinate 320,234, forward strand.
AAACAGGTGGCACATATGTGGTCCTTCCTCATGGATGATTGCAGCAGATTTCTCTCTGAAAAACTGAGTGAATTGTTTTCTTTCCCCCTCCCCTGAGAAGAACAGATTGCACTGAATAAAATTTTTATTAGCTAGGGGAAAACGTAAGTGCAGGAAGTGGCCGGTCAAGTGAAATGATCTGAAAGGCTTTAAAATGGAAACCAAAACCAGAAAGAGGCGGGAGAAAACTGAAAACTATCGTATAATAGGGGGAAAATGGCCAAAACTAAGCTAATAATAATAATAATAATAAGCTCCAGGGTGCTAAAAGATAACAAAAGCTACATTTGGCTGCTGTAGCCATTCAAAGCGAAGCTGTTGGCAAAAAAAAAGGCCTTCAAAGTCCCTTTCTTAAAAAAACGGAGATTAGAACTGGTCAAAGACCTAAACTGTCTGAAACATTTCATGTTGATGAAAAAGCGATCATTTGACTCCTCCAAGCACAAAGCTATGGTGTCCTATGTACAGTTTGAACACATGAAAGTACATGAAGATGACGTGTTAGAGAAAATACCTTTAAAATGTTCTGTTTCTAACAGGACAGCAACCCAAAACATCAGTAGGTTGGTCCCAGACCAACCAGAGTAAACTAGCAGAGTGGCCCGGTCAGAAACCGGCGATCAAGCCAGATTTGAAGTACCGTATTTCCGCCACATGTTGCGCTATCTGAAAAAATGCCAACGGTTTCTGAAAGGGGAGACGTTGCGCTTTCCAGCCAATCTCAGGTTATTACGGTAATTTCACTCCCACCGTAGCAGGGAGTGAAGTTAATCTGAGTGGCGCGCTTTTAATAGACGGTAATTTGCAAAAATAACTTGCTAATTATCAAAAGTTCCAGTTGTTACGGATAAATGGGCAAATATATTCACTCATAGGACATTTAAAGAACTGCATACAGTTAAAATAAGCAAAAACATTCAGGCGGAGAGTTTACAAATACCGTTTCTGAGGCGAAATCAGCAAACGCAGGGGAGCTGATGAACCCAGTCCAAATGTCCTGAGAAGCGATATCAGTTCCAGGTTGGCAGATGTGGAGCAGTTCTCAGAAATAATGCTTATACAACTAAATATTAGCTCACTTATTTACAGGACAAATCATTCTTCAAACATTTTTCAGTTTAAACAGTACTCTTTTTTTCAACTTTTCAAACAGCCTAATATTTATTTTCATTACTTTCTTCAGATTGAGAACAAACGAGTTCAGTTGTTTGTCCATGGGTTGATTTGTAGCAGAATGTGCTGCATTTCCCGACACTTTTTCTCACTTTTTAAACATAAATACGCAAGTTATCTCTATTCAAACTTGCTGTGTGTGTGGATGCGTGTGCGTGTGTGTGTAACCCTCCACATGGGGGTTTGCAGGCTTAACACAGTGGAGCCGATTCTCATTTCAGCTCATTGCATCTGAATAGCAGAGGCTGCTGGGTACAGTATCTGTCTGTGGGGGGAGGACACCCATCCATCCACAGACTCACACACGCGCACAGTCATTTACAGTGTCTTGCCCTGATTTTCTGTGTGTAATGTTTCCTTGTTTTGAATAATTTCAGCCACGGCCTTATTTTTATTCTAATCCTCTAAGTTTCTGGCTTACCATGAGATCTTATTATCCCTCCATCCCATCCCTCTTTTCCAGCCGACGCCTCAACTGAAATCAGGAAAATGATCACAGACACAATCTCCCAAAGATTAGCAGAACTCCTTGGTCATTTCCTGTTTCTGTGACAGTTTGGAGGATGCCGTCACTCTCCTCATGAACTCCCTCCTTCACCTCGTTCCTCAGTCCCTCCCTCTGACTAGCCAATCGGACCAGACAGACTTGTCTGGGTATGAAATGAGCGGGCAGTGGGAGGGGTGTGGATGACCAACTGGACAGGACCAAAACCCCTGCCAGCCAGACCGGAGCTGAGAGGCTGAGAGAATCTGAACCAAGATTTGGCTGAGGAAAACACGTTGTCCTTGTTTGTCAGTGAAAGTGTCTGAATTAATCTAATTTCTTTCTGGCTCCTCAAGGGTTTACATCCCTGCAGGTGTAGAGGAGGGAAATTGAGACACAAGAGGAGGAGATAAACAGGAGTAGGAGGGGGGGAAGCTATCAGACTGAGCAGATGTCAGCTTGGCTGGTTCAGACTGGCAGCTCAAACCCGCAATGCTAGCAGGGGGACGGAGGTTTTCTGACCTGGAGATGTTAGTCGGCATGGAGGACGAGCATGTGGACAGCGCCAGGAGCCGAGCTGGGAGCTGCGTGGAGTTTCACAGCCTTAAAGTAAGTTGGCTTTTCCTCTTTTACATTGGATGAACTTCAGACTGAAGATCAACAAGTGGTTTGGGAAACACGTTCAGATTTCTCATCTTTAACGAGACAAAATCTTTGGATAACGTTGTGTTGACTATGGTTCTTTTTAAAAATTTAAATCCATTCTTCTATAAAAGACAAAGTAAAATGTGTCTTTTGGATAATTTGTTAACAGCACTTTACAGCGTAATTTCTTTTTCAGTAAAACAGAGAATACATACGGTATTTAGGTATTTTAACTCTTTTTTTTTTTTCTTTTATTCGACCACGTAAGTTGGTTAAGAACAACTTCTCATTTTCAACAATGACCTGCCCAAGAAGTGTCAAAACACAATACAGTAGTAGTACATTATACAAAAGAATAACAACAAAAAGTACAACCAAATTCATCCTGACTAAATGTACTGTATGCACCGACTTTTCAAAGCAGGTGAAATGTTACTGTGGGAGATTAATGCTAATTAATGATCATGTATTTAGTTTTAGTTGTGTTTAAAAGGAAAAAAAACTGGTTAAAAGCTACTGAAACAGTTTTGCAAGGTTGTGTTAAGGGATAAAGTGTACAGGATGGTATCATCAGCATATAGATGGACACAGGAGCATGAACTATGTCACTGATGTAGATTTTGAAGAGTTGGTCCAGTGTTTCTCAACCCTGGTCCTCACCGCCCCCCTGTCCTGCATGTTTTAGGTATTTCCCTTCTGCCACACACCTGAATTGTATCTCTGGGTGATTAACAGGCTTCTGCAGTACTTGATGGTCATGCAATCATTTGAATCAGCTGCTCTGGAATAGAGGCACAGCTACAACATGCAGAGCAGGGGGGAGGTGAGGACCTCCCCCCTGCTCTGCATTGAGAAACACTGAGAAGCTCTGGGTTGAGAAACACTGAGTTGGTCCTAAAATGGACCCCGGAAGACATGGACGAGGGTTGAACTGGCAACGTTCAGCTCGCGCCAACGGAAAACAACCCAGGACGTAGCTCTTAAACCAAGCCAGAGATTTTTCTGAGAGATCTATCTCCTGGAGTCTGCTAAACAGACTGTTGTGGTTTAAAGAATCAAACGCCTTAGCCAGGACAACACACACAGCCACACAGTATATTTTTTTTATCAGTGGTATTCATGTTGAACACTTTAAGTGTTAAAGAGATACACCCAAAGCCCATCATTCAATCACTTTGGAGAAACAAGGTCAGATGGAAAGAGGCCAATAGGAATTTAAGTGTAAAGCGTCACCCTCTGCATAGAACATACCGGCCAAGTCTCTCGTTTTGGCCAGGAAACTACCGTATTTTACCTCTCTTTCCCGCTGTGCTCCTGTATTAGTATTTTCCCATAAATTCAGCAATTACGATAGCAGCATAACAGCTAAAACTTTCCCGTATTCTCAAATCCAAAACTTGACAGGTATGGTAAGGAGTGGGATGACCACTGCTGATTTCCAGTCTTGGGGAAATTTACTGAATTAAATAGAAATGTTAAGTGACGGTTATGGCAACAGCGCGTGCTGCAGACTTCAGAAGGACAGGATAGAGTCCAACCCAGCAGATTTGTGAGGCGTCAGCTATAGAAATTCTCCTTGTTCCTGTAGGAGTTGACGTGAGACGGGAGGGTTGCTTGAAGGAAGTAAATTTGCTGTTGAATAACAGTGGGTTGACAGCAATGGTGGAAGTGGCAATAAAGAAGGCTTGACCAGACGCAATAAAATGTTTCGTAAGGATATTAATCATTGTGGCTTTGTCTGACATCGAAATCTCTTCAGACTTTATTGCATTGTGAAGATTTGTGTTTATTTTCCATGTTTTTAATTGTCTCCCATAACTTTTGGGGGGACTTTTTTTTTTTAAACAATATTCAGGATCTCATTTTCTAATTGCGCACAACTACTTCTGAGTTGTCTAAAAGATTGCCAGTCAGATTTGGTCTAGGGTGCCATTGAGAGCGCTTGAGACAAATTAATACAGTTAGTTCTGATCCAGGGACTGAAGAACTTTTTTATTTTAGGAAGTTGTTTGTCCAAGATGAAAACAAACATATTTTTGAAATAACACAAAGCACTCTTGACTGATCCAGGTTAGTTTTATCACGATAGAGAAGCGACATTGTGCTCAAATGGATAATCCAATCCGTAATGTCCCACAAGGAATGGACTTTTTCGATGTTAGTTTACAGAATTAAAAAAAATATATATATCATTAGTTATTAAAAATGTTTTTTTTTGGGTGTGCTGTGGTGGCGCAGGGGTTAAGCACAACCCACATATGGAGGCCTTAGTCCTCGACGCAGCTGTCGGAGGTTCAATTCCCGGCCTTGGCGATCTTTGCTGCATGTCTTCCCCCTTCTCTCATTACCCACTTTCCTGTCAATTCACTGTCAAATAAAGGCCACTAGAGCCAAAAAAATCTTTAAAAAAAAAGGTTTTTAATGATCATGAGCCGTTCATTAATTATTTTTACTAAAAACAAAGGTGACGTCAACACTTTGTGTGCAAGAGAGCAATCCCTGCAAAACAAGGTTGTACCATTTAAAAACAAAGGCAAAAATGACTGATGGCGAGTTAACATTTTGAAACTTCCTGCAGCGTCTTAAATGAGCAAATGATGGCTGTTACGTCGCTAACTGTAAACAGCAATCTTCGTGTTCTCTAAATAATGTAGGACCATTAAGAGTCATGCTGCATAAAACCGAGCTGAGCTTTAAATCTCAACTCTAAGGGATAAAATTGGTTACCGACACTACTCAGTAAGATGTCAACAATTAGACACAAAACACACAACATTCCTAGGGAAAGTTTGAGCAAACCTTGTTAAACTAACTAAAAAAGAAAAGCATGTACTGTATATAACAACATAAATACAGGATAAATTAAACACAAAGAAACAGTAAAACTAAATTTAAAAGCTGTGGTGCAACAGTTTCAGCTCTTTCTCTAACCGTTTTACTTTTGAGCGCTAAATGTTTCTTAGCGTTGGTAGCCAAACTATGAAAACAGATTTTTGTTAAGATTGCACATTCCTTTCCCAACAGAAGTTACATCACGCATGATTAAGCGAGAAAAATGAATGCACCGTGCCATTACGGACACATGTTGGAAAATCTCACCGAAAAGCACTTTTGTTTCATAATGCTGGACTCACGGTGTGTGTTTTGTAAGCTGATACGAATCTCCTCAATTCAATAAAGTACACCTAATCTAGGCGGCATTTAGGCAAATAAGTCCTGTTGTTATTACTACCACTTCTCTGCGCTTCACTTAAAACCAGCAGACCAAGAAAGATCTACAGGTGATTGGAAAGAGTGGACCTCGGCCATGTTGCCAGATGTTCGAGCTGTTGGTAAGGGATCGGTCTGAGCCGCGCGCGTTGTTCTCCCGGGTCTGATATGTTTTAATGATCTCATACCTGTAACACTGGGATCTGCTGCTTCCTGGAATGAGATAATCACACCGCTTAATAGTACGTGAAGTAAAATTTGTAGAAAACATCTGTTTCTTTGTGAATTGGTTGGCGTTGCGAGGATTTTCTCTTTCCTGACCTCTGGTTTTTACTTAATTTCACGTGACTTTTCAATTCACTGATGATATTAAGCCATTAAAATGAATTTGCTTAATTTTCTGCTGAGCAAACCAAAGTGAGCTTCATAGCTGGAAATTACAGCCTGCTTGTTATTTTACCATCAATGGTTCAGTATGTAGCATAAATACCAAACAGTAGCTACATTACCCTACAAATGCAGTTACTGTCGCAGCTACCATCAAAGAATGACTTTCTATGATTTCTAAACAATGGTGGACAGCTTGTTGTGTAGGAAGGAGATGAATGGCTAACTGCTGATGATATCAGTTTTATAACCACTTAACTCTGAGTTAATTGACGTCTGATTACTGCTAAACTTAACGTTATTCATCCCCTTGACAGATTTAGAATTAACACCAGTGAAACACTATTATATTTCCACTACTACATTTTTAAAAAATCATTTGTCTGTTGTAATAAGCTCCAAGTGTTAGGGGCTGAAGGTCCTCCTTGGCATTATCCTAATATTTTAGTTTCTGCACAGATTCTCTAACGGATTAAAGTAAAGAACAATCTGAATCTACCAGAAACTGGAATAATTTTGAATCTATCTTTATTGTTGTGGCAACACTTCCCCTAAAACACATTGATGCTGGTATACCAGAATCTCCCCAATGAGAGACAATAAAGGATATTTCTATTTTATTCTGTTCTGTTAATCTTTACGAAGATGCTACGCTAACATTAGCATGATTCTTCTCCGTTTTGATATGACTTGTTGATGATTTGACTCTGACTGTTTTCTTTGCAGTTGTAGTTGACTGTGTAAGGAGAAACTTATGTACATTTTTCTCTTGTTTTATTGGCTGGTAAGAGTTTGGAATGACGTAAATGTTTATAATTTGCGTCACAGTAGCGTGCAGCCTTGTTGGTTGAACTTTGGAAGATTGTGCCCTTAAAGTAAAGTGTGAACTGGGTCTGGGCCTCTGAGAATTTCTGGTTTCCGTGTGTTGTAGTTAAATACCATTTTGGATTTAAAGACCTGAAACTCGCAAGCACCCAGCTCTCTGAGAAAGGAGTGCATCACTTTAGACATGCTTGAAAACAACACAGCTGAGCTTGCAGCGGAGGAGAGCTATGAAGCCAAGCTGTGTGAGTCAGAGGTCAGTGAGGGAATGAAGATCTGTTTGTGTTCAACACAGCACACAGATACTGTGAGGCATATGTCTGCTTCGATCACACACACACACACACACGCACACACACACGCACACACGTATAAAGAGCAAGCCATGAAGTTAAGTGTATCATTAAAGCTATCTCGTGACTCCTTCAGGTGTATCATTATTGCGGCTTAAGTCATAACAAATCCGACCGTGCCGATGCAATGTGTATGCATTTAGGGATGTATTGTACCTGTGGCCCTCCGACCTCAATCACTGTTTTCAGCCTTGTGAGTGAGATCAGAAGGTTTAGCATCCATATGGAAGTACAGATTAAATGCATGTGCATAAAGCTTGTGTGGTCAAACAGGAACTTATCTGTAAGTTCCTGTTTGACAAACAGGAACTTACAAGGAATTTATCTGTAAGTTCCTGTTTGACCAGAGAACTGAGGCCATTGGTTAAGTGCTGGTTGTTTTGGAGAGGATCTCAAACTGTATTGATTTCTAGGTCAATTTAATTTAAGTTTCTTACAAATGCTGGAGGTGGGGGGCATTTATCAAATGTAAGAGGAGGGCTCCAAAATAAATTACATCAGCAGGGATTCACGCAAAAACATTCAAGTCCGGGTGTGTGCGCGAGAAATGTTCCAGGTGGATTTGGAATATTATGTTCTAAGTCTGTCTGTTTAAGGAAGAATCCCACTAAAGTCCTCCAGAGGCCAAACAAATTGAGAAACTAAGAGTTCGGCTCACATTCTTTGGTGGTGAGACTCAAATGTTCCCAAACTAAGACTTGGTGTCATGACTGGCATGAACCATGCAATGCTTAACAAAAGGGCTCTTATCCATCTGTGTTCTTTTTAATATAACGTAATGCATTACACAAACTGGCATGTTTATGTTTATATTTAGTTGTACACCAACAAATCTGATCTCTGCGCATAAAAGACACAAAGAATGTCATTATGAAAAAGCAGCAACCCTTAAACATACACCCAGAGCTACAGTGGAATGGTTTACATCAAAGTATGCGAATGTATTTAAGCTCCCATAGACTTGGCCGTTCTTGAGACAGGTGTTTGGTGGCTGCCGTGGTGGAGAAGAAACATACCTGGGCGCCCAATCATCAGACCTGATGGCATCCATTTGGATTGTGAGAAATGAAGGAATTTCTCAAGAAAACTGTAGGCAACAGGTAGGCTCAATGAAATCTCAACTGTCCGCAGACAGTGAATTCGCACAGCTCACAGGGTACGCCTTTTGAATGGCCTAGTCAAAGTTCAGAGGTTAAACTAAATGAGTCAGTGTCAATACTTTAGGATTTGCTGTACACAGATGCTCTGCATTCCAGCATGCTGACGCATAATTCAGCCTCTAAATGAGCAAAGCAAAAACTTGCTGCTAAGTATCGATTCAGGCTGAATGCTAAAGAATGCAACACTTCTCAAAATATTAAATTTTTTAAAACCTGAAAGCCAATCAGCAGTGTCCTGTCTTATTTTAGCTGAATCTTTGGGCTAATTGTATAGTCACAAGACTATTTAGTATGGGAGGTTTTTTTGATAGACCGGTGTGAGATAGGCAAAACTGGAAAAAAAATAAAATAAAAAATACTGTTTTTGTGTGTGGTCACAGCTTGAGTCATACGTCTCAGGGTGCAGAGGTCGCACTGGTGATACGGATTAAAGTTAGCAAAGAAAAAAGGCCTGAGACATGACTGGCATCTGAAGGGCGGTAAGACTCGACATGCTGAGGACTCCAGTCTCCAAAGATTTGAAACTTGAGGGGTGCAAAAACACGCCGGTGTTGCAATCTGACCCGTGAAAAACTGCAAATAATAACAAACCTGAACGGGGCTGGCACTGAGCAAGCAAACCTCACAGCTGACTTTCATTTTGTTCTGGAAGACCTGACAATCATCTGTCCGTGAACATTCTCCGGCTGGTCCGGATCTGACAGGATTCTTGTTTGGAGAAACCTGGAGACTTGCTTTCTAAAACGTCAGACGTATTTGTTTTGAGACTTGACTTGTTTTTCTTTCTCCCCAACAGGACGTGACCTGTTGAGAGTTCCTTAGGAAACCCAACACATTGATTGAGACATGGCTTATAAGCAATAACTTCATAGAAACTGTTGCGGCCTTTCATCAATCTCACCAAGGTTATATGGTTATTTGCAACCAGCCTGAAACCCAGGATTTTACACTAAGACCTTAAGTCTCACAGTAATTATTAAAGTTAAAATATAACTGAACAAAAGAACTGAAAAAACACAGCTTATGTGGAAGAGTTTCCAGAAGAAAACGTATGTCTTAAGAGGACATTTGCAGCACATTTGAAACAAAACAGCTTCCAAAGTGAGGGCATTTGGCCATCATGCACAGCAGCATGTTAAATCGGGTTGAAATTAAGACCTTCAAGACTTGAGAACTGTGGTAGAACTTCACGTTGAGTTGTTTTGTTACCCTGGTAGATGTCATTTCCCTTCATAAATTGCAACTGTTTGTTGTTTGCTGATCAAACTGGGGAACCTGTCTGTTTAAACTGTCCTCGCTTGGATCTGTGCTAAACTGGGATTTTATCCGTTTCGTGATCAACCGGTGTGTTTTATTTTTTACTGGAATTTCTCCCGGCTTATGGGTGGCCCTAATGCGGCTTCCTCACATGTCGTCTTCAGAGCTTTGCTTCTCCAGAAACCGAAAGAGCAAAGGATTCAGTGTCAGCTTGCATTCCCTTTGACTTGGCTTCAGAAAGTCTTCGTGACACAGCAGGTCATGAAGTGTAAGGCTTCAGCGTGGCGGCAGGAGGTATTATGTTGGCTGTAAGGTTGGGTTGGGGGCCGCGGAGGAGGTGGGAGGATTATGTCCCTTTGATTTGGCATTCCCAAGTTAGAGAGCATGAGGAGGAGCCAAGCAGGTGAAGGGAAACGAGAAGTGTAGTGGAGAGATAGTCGTAGAGGAAGGAATGAAAAGAAGGAAATGTTACAAGAAAAATGGGGATAATGTTTTTAAAGAGATGGCTTTGGGAGGTCTTACCCCGCACTGCTGCCCCCCTTTAGGACGTTTTACACCTGCTGGGTGAGAGGTGGCTCCCTCTGCTGCCATGACTGCAGACTATTCCGAGCAAAACATTTGGACTGAACCTTTACTTATTGGTCATGGATGACCAGGACAGTTTGTTCAGCGCCCAATGACACTATGAAGAATCAAAGTCATGCAGCACAAGAATTTAGTCTCTTTCCAGAAGAATGTTGCATTAAGGGTGCAGTATGTAACTTTTATTTTTTTTTAAACCCTTTTTTTTGTATATATTTGTTAAAACTATAACCATGTTGTGATGACATGAGACAAATAATCTGTGAGAATATCTAACTCCTCCCTTCTGAAGAAATGCCAACCAAAAACAACCAATCAGTGCCAGGAGGAGGGTCTTAGCGCCATAGGTCATCCTCTTGTACCCGCTGCTACATGTGCTAGTGGAAGAGAAGCAGCAGGCAAACGGCTTATCCGCCATGCTAACTAGCCTAAGCATTCACAACATGCTTCACTAGCCGTGGCATATGGAAGAACAAAGGGGGTGTGGGATGAGTAGTGCAACACAAAGGCCTGGTTGACAGCGTTAAGACCCGCCTCCTGGCTCTGATTGGTTGTTTCTAGCTAGCGCTAGGAGAAGGCAGAGGAGCTTGATTTTTTTTTTTCACAGATTATCGCATAGCGTACTGTTACAGTTTCAGTAATTTGTTCTCCCTGAAACAACTCTGAACTACAGTGATGAATAAGTTTTGCTTTCAGCTGTACAAAGGACTAATTGATGTTCTGTAAAACCAAGAATGCAAATGAATGCGCGATAAGCTTATTATGTGGTTTGCAGAGAAAGGAGACGAGTGTAAAGCACTTCCCATATGCTTTAAATATAGGAAGTGTAAAAGCTGTTTGGTTGGCGCTCTGCACGGACCACAAGATAATTGGTTTGATGCAAACACGATATTTTGAACAGATCAATCTGCTGTTCTAGGTAAAAGTAAGTAGATTTCTTAGAAAGACGAGGCGATCGATTTTTTTTAATATTTTTTTTTCATATGTGTATACATTCAAACCGCACCAGAGTTGACTGCAGCCAAATCGAGAAGCTAGGCTTTTAGGCCGACCAGAGTTAGCTTTTTTAACTATTTTTTTAGTTTGCATCAGAGGTCCACAAACAAACCCAGACTTTCCAGGCAAATGAGCTAAAGTTGCCGACACCCTGGTTTCAAAAAAACCTCTAACTTTCCCTTTAAGGGGCCACACAGTGAGTGAGGAAGTTAAGCAAATGGGATGACAACAGACAAAAACAGATGAAAACAAGAAGGAGGGAGAAAGTGATTCATGTATAACTTCACATTATCAGGGAGAGGAAATCTCTGAGATGGATTGCAGAGGAAAGAATGAGGTACAAAATAGGAACCATAGATCATAATATATTTTAATGCACACTGGAAGAAAAAAAAAGTATTGCAGTGCAGCAAGAAAGAAATGCTTTTTATAGCACAGCAGGATGTAGGTCAGCTTTAGGATGGGAGGTTTTAAACCCTACAGATGTTCCTCTGTTCCTACTCGACAGCACAAACACAGCTTAGCTGCATTATAATAATTGCAAACATAATTTTCAAAATGTTCGACGTCCACACCTATTTATGTATTTTTTTCTTTCTAAATCTGACTAATACATCCTTGTAGAGGCTTAGTTGCGAATTATCGCACAGGGTTTACTCCAGATCAACACATCTTGAAACTTCAGCACATTACAAGATGAGCATCTCATTTTTGCTACAGCTTCCTGTTTCGATGCTGTCTCACACCATTTTTTATGTTTTATTTTTGAAACCAGATGTCTCATTAACCATCAGCGACACAATCTTGTCCAGCAGACAGTTTTCTGCAAGACTGATAACGGTGTTGTCGTCTCGACTCGACTTCAGAAATGTCACCGACCCGATGTGAGTGGCAGCTGCAGCCGTGCAGAGATCTGCGGGCGCAGATATGAGTCGTGGTTAATGGGTAGAGCTTGCCGCCATCAGATTAAATCTTCTGGTTAATTGTTTGACTGACAGGAAGGAGTCGGCGAGACATGACAGCCTTGGCAGATATGCATGCCTGTTTTTTTTTTGTTGGCTGCAGAAATGACAAGAGATAACAATAAAAACAGAAACTTGCAAAGTTTTTGTGAAGATTTGCTGTTGCTTCTGAAGTCTGCAGCTTTAAAGATGTGCAACATAAGCGCTTGTGGTCAGCGCAGGTTTTGGCGCTATCCTGCAGCTAGCATAGCTTGATTGTTGTGAATGCTAATGCTAGTTAGCATGACCACTGGTGATGGCAGATCTTCCTGTAATTCTAAGTTGTTTCTCAGACATTAGCACATTTAGCAGTGAGTGCAAGTTTGATTGACAGCGCTAAGACCCTCCTCTTGGCTCTGATTGGTTGTTTTGGGTCGGGAGCCGTGAATTTCTCCAGAAGGTAGTAGCAGCTCAGGGAGGAGGCGGAGGAGGTCGAACTTTTCACAGATTATCTATCTCATAATAAACTGTCATGACATGGTGACAGTTTTGGAAAATATGTAAAAAAAAAAATCCTTTATAAAAGTTACATACTACAACTTTTAAGAATTGTATTTAACCCTGCATAGTGGTCACTACAGTGGACAGCTGTCTAAAAGCCATTTTCTTGTGTTTCTTGTGGATTTTTATGGTATAAATACACACAGACCACTCAAGTGGACACTAATGCATCATAAAATACACCATCAACTACTGGCCATCAGCTGCAAATGTTAGAAATTATTTTTGTTGAAGCCAATATTCAGACAAAAAAGCACACCATCTGACCCGGTCCCTCCTTCTACTGTGGACAACTCTTGCAGGTAAAAAAAATATTGTGACATCAGATAACCCCTAATGAACAATACTACTGATGTATTTTTCAAATAACGTTGTATTTGGAGAAAACTACAATTGATCACCTAAAAGAAATAAAAACAAAAAAAATTTTTTACAAAATGTTTTTTCCTACCTTTTTATTATGCCTTAGGAAAATAAAAAAAAAATTGGAAAAAAAATCCTGACAGAAAGGATCATAATTCATGCATGAAAGGGTTAATAAAAATGTGACTGTTCGATTAAAAACGCTGCAAATCATACAACAGCTCTTCGCTTGGATGACGTGGTCTTCATCAGATACCATTCTCAGATGCAGCTCTCCACATGCTGATACCGAGACGGCTGAGAAACAATAAGCCAAGAGAATCGCTGAGAAAAACTGAAAGTGGATGAAAACAGAAGCGCTCCGGGCTAATTTTAGATCGAGGCTCATTAAGAGACTAAACTATTTCTCATCCGCGGTAGCTATGAGACTCTGCTATGGCAACAAAGGCTTTAATTGCTTCTACGAAAAACTCTCACATCTGCCTTTAAAGGCGTGTGTGTGAGTGTGTGTGTGTGTCTACCTGCGTCCTTTGCCCTCTCGTGGACTCCGGCCAGGAAACACACCGACATGTCAATTAGTTGTTTTTTTTTCTTCTCTTCAGTGAATCGTTTCCCTTTTCTGTGTCCATCCAATTACAAAAATGTCCCAATAGGTTTGACATCTAGGTGCGTTTACTTGTAACAGTCAACCACTTTTCATTGAAAAATAAAACAAAAAAGCCTCCCAGTAGACTAGAAGGTCGACTCTAACTCTGACTCAGAAGAAAATGAATACATTTCTCAAGAACATCAAACAACAGGGAGCAAGAAGTTGGAATCAGCGGACATTTAGTCCCCGTACGCGGCGTGCCGGAGCAATTATTTGAGGCTCGAGTGTCGTGTCCAAACTACAAATCTTAGACACGAGTTTTCGCCTTTGATAACAACAACAAGGCACAGGACGTCAACGAGCTCCACTGCAAACGTCACAGTGTTTCAACTTACAAAAGAAGAGCAGAAACCTATGAACACGAGCCACAAAAAAAAAAAAGAAGAATCTGAGCTCAGTCGAGTTCACGTGAAAAACGAGAGCAGGTGAAGTAACAAAATGACGACTGGACCTCTTTCATTCGCCAGCTTCAGTGCTTTTCCTGGGAAATTACTTTTCAACAAAACACACCTACACACACACACACACACACACACACAAAAATACAGTGTTGTATTTTGCATCCTGTTTTTTCCATTCAGTTAAACATAACAGTGACTGACACCATCATGGCTGAAAGGAAAAAGTTCATAGTAGCAACAAAACTAAAAGAAATGCCCCCCCGCCCCATCCCGTCCAGCTGGGGTGAGTTTTATCTTTTACTTCACTTTCTACACACTTCCGGCTACACGGACTGTTTGGCCTATTTTCAGACGTGTGCGTGGGAAACGTAGCGCAAAGTGAAGCGCGTGTGCCGTGCCGTCGGTCTCTCGTTTTCAGAGCGCGTTGGGAGCTTTTCCAAGCGATGCCTATCTTGTTATTTCAGTGTCTCTTTCTGAAATGTTGCTGTTGTCGAAGCCGAGAGCTGGAATCCGTTTCTTTGGAAGGAAGCGCAAAGCTACGAGTCACTTGAACTTCAGATGAAACCTCTCCGCTTTATTCAGAAGAGCGAATCTGTGGCAGCTCGATTTCACTGCATATTGCTACTTTTTTTGTGTGTAACAATATCAGAATTACAACTGTGGCATCTCCATCTCTTTGAGTTTGCAAACTCAAAGTGCCAGTAGTTTTTATGAGTCCGTTCAGATTTTCTGGAAACTTGGTGTGTAAAATGTTGTAAAAATAAAAACAACAAACAAACAAACAAAACAAAACAACTTTTTTAATTTTTATGGTTTTGCTTTGTCGGTGTTTCATGCCAAACAGCAGCCATGATACCTGGACAAATGCCATAATGCAGCTTTTAAAAGTCCTCCAAACCATCCATCCATCGTCTCTTCCCGCTTATCTGTGCAAAATCACATTGGAGCTGGTGCCCAATTCCACAGGAATGTCCAGAGTTAATATTAAAGATCTCACTTAACCCAAAGTAGAAATAAATAGACATCTTTGCTCTCTCACAGTGGGGGAAATTGGGGAAAAACAAATGTATCATCAGTGTTTTGTTTTTTTCTCTCTCTGAAGCTTAAATATAAGGTTTTGTGCAAAAAAATTGGAGTTGTAATTAACCAACCTAACTTTGATGGAAATGTTTTGAGAGGAAAAGGTGAAATAATTTGGTGTACCTACATGAAGGTCAACCCTGGGATTGGCTGACAGCTCCTCTCCTCTAAAAGTCTTCCTCATGTTGGACTTCGGAAACTAATCGCGACTTGCACCAAAACTAATCTTATAGTGGATTAGCATCTGCAGCATGTGCACAAAGATAAAAAAAAAACAGCAAAGTTTACAGGGAAAGTTACAAGTATTTGGTCATGGATTAATAATATATGGATTGATAAAACACCTCAGCTCCTTTTAAAGCCGTGATGATCACTGTATTGATCGCAGTATGAAAGACTGTCCTGTTTAATGCTATTTGTATGGGACGTTCTAATGCACTGCTACGATAATCTACCGCGATTTCTCAAGGTTTTTTGGGACTTTATCTTAAGGGATTCAAATTAACGCTTGCACTGATTGCTTAAGCGACAAACTAGTGTGGGAAAGAAATTTAAATTTTTGTCTCGCCAATTATTTTTTATTTACAAACACAAGCTCGTATTATTTTGGTGGAGTTCAATCAGATTAAACAAGTGCCATCTGTAAAACTCAGTGGGTCTGCTAAAGTATTTTTACTGGGCGTTTTAATTGCCATTCAGGGCACAAAATAACCTTTTGTTGCTCTTTGCATGTGCCAGGCACCGGGGCAATATTCATGTTTTCACACTAAAAAATACGACTCTCACGGATTTGGCCAGAAACTGAACCTACTTTACATTTTATCAAATAAGATCTGCTGTGGAGAGGACGTTATGCTTTCTTTTATTCTTACAAATGTCTTCATGCATGTGTTGGTATGCATATAGAGTACCTATAAGAAAGTAGTCACTTTCCACAAATATGGAACAAAGAGCCAAAACCCTGAGTGCCTTTAATCTAGATTAACCCCTCCACCTCTGTTTAGAGTTGCTCTTGAAACATAATCAATGAAATATTAATCAAAATTCTGATGTGTAACGACAGCAAAATGTAGCCTAATGTTTCAGTTGTGTGTCCTGGGACTTTGTCTTTTTGTGTTTTTGTGGTGTGAAGCACTTTGCAATACCTTGTTGCTGAAAGGTGCTACAGATTAAACTTGATTGATTGATCGATTGATTTTTACTTAAAAAAAAATTCAAATG
Organism: Poecilia formosa; assembly: GCF_000485575.1. Lineage (NCBI taxonomy): Eukaryota > Metazoa > Chordata > Actinopteri > Cyprinodontiformes > Poeciliidae > Poecilia > Poecilia formosa. Next base: position 336,558 of record NW_006800416.1, read on the forward strand.
TAAGCACAAGGCAAGGTGTGCTGAACAATCGCTGGTCAACTAAGCTTTTCAACATGTTTAAGATCAAAGTCATGTTGGTTCACATTTTCAATGCTGTCCTTTGCCGCATTGGATTCGATCGCTACTGAAATACTTCCAAAAACCAAACTGTAAGATGCCGTTTGATCATTTAGTTTGTGTTTTGTCGAAGACATTTGAAGCATCATTTTGTAGCTTTGAAAAAAAATCCTCAGAGTAAAATGAAAAACATCACCATTCTGTGTCAATAAAAATAAAAATATGACGTTTTGAACTTTCAATCATCAACTTTATTAGACGAGTGAGAATGAGGTTGTCAGGTTTGCATGCGGTGAAACTTTGTGCATGTTCAACCACGCTGCCAGATGTTGACACAGCAGGGCTGATGTGTTTGAGGGCGTCGGGCCAGAAACTCCATCTACGTTTGACTCTCAGCTGAATGTTTCTGCACCGCTTTGTTTTGACAGGTCACATGACTGGATGTTCGACAAAATAACGATATCAGAGTTGAACAGATATCCAAATCTCTCGTTCTTTAGTCTGGTTGTAAATGTTTCCCCTTTTAAGCGAAACGGAAGGAGAGCCGGTTTGTGATGTAGGATGTGTGTGTGTGTGTGTGTGTGTGTGTGTGTGTGTGTGTGTGTGTGTGTGTAGTCATTATGTGGTTTCTGGGTTTGTATGCCACGGCATACAGTTTGTGTGTGTGTGTTCTTTAACTCTTTAACTAAGCAGGGTTAATTGTGTCCAGAAATGGGGGGAGTTTGGAGCTCCACACTGGTAATTCTGGCTCAGATCCTGGTTTATTTCTGGGTCCTGTGTAACCAAGATGCACCATCCACTCTCATTACTACATGCAAACTCAACCGCGCACACATGTCCATGCCTTTTAATAAAACCCAGACCGGGGCCTTGGCTGTTTTTCCAGAGTAAGTGAAACCAGGGAAGAGGTAAAAAAAAAAAAAAGGGAGTTTTGCTCTCCAAACAGCTTTCCTCAAGGCTGTCACTCTCACAATGACTGGATGTAGCTATTTCACAACCAAACGTATGAATAATTCAGATCTAAATATGGGGATGGCTTATGTTTCCAGCTGGATGTGATTATTTGTTAATTATCCGTCTTCTTGCACTTCTGCTGTATTTGGTAGGATGAGGTTTCACTTTTTGTCACCCACTCTGTTTCACGAGGGCTTGGGTGACACTGAGAAAAACAAAATCACCCGGCCTGTCCGCTTATTGAAAATCAAGTCATGATGACGCACAGGTACAACAGGTCCAGGAGGAAACCCCAAACATCCCTCTCTAGTCTCTCCAGCAACTCTCAGGGGAATTTGAGGGCATTACCAGACCAGACAAGATATAAAACCTTACAGAATAATCTGGAGCTGCGTTTATACGAGACCGTTGCCTGAAAATTGCCGGTATTTTTTTTTTTTTTTTTAGGGGGGAAGTATTTAGACTGCACCGCAGACAAGCATGACTCTGCTGTAGTTGTCATGCCAGGCCACTAGATGGCGCTGTGATTATTCATGTTGTCAAAATGCGCATGCGGTTTTGAGCCTTAGCTTCTGTCACCTTGTTAGCTAGCTTCCAGTTGGCCTGCTTTGTAGACCTTTCAGTGGAAAAAGAAAACGTTTAGGTGGGTTGTTAAAATCTGAGCTGCTTTTTAATACATTTGGCGCCTTTTTAGAAAATGTTCAGAGGAAAATTCTTTCGAAATAAGTGTCATTGTGTGGCGAAAAAGCACAAAACTTTTGATAAAATGTTGAGAATATGTCGAATGTGATATCATCAGTGATAATTCATTGGTTCATCAAGTGTCACTAGGTTGTAAAATATAAATCCTGGAGCAACGTCATCATTTAGAAGGACATAGCGATGATGCCAAGCCTCGTTTTTCGTGTGAATGAGACGCCCTCTCACACCGTCACACTGCCTCTGCCAAAAAGCTGCTTGGCATCAAAAGGGAACATTTTTCATGGGTGTAGACATTCACAGCTCTACAGCTTTACCCACAAATGTTTTTTTCCTAACAAATGTGCCAGCATTTGGGGGGAAATAAACAGGTTTCCAACTGTATGAGATTTATTGCCCCTACATAGTGTTACAAAAAGGAAAACAAAAAAACTCAAAAAAACAAGCAAACTCGAACTCATAGATTTTAGCCACAAAAAAACCCTTCAAAAACTGTTGTATACTTAATTACTATTTAAATAATCAAATCAAAACTATTTTTATCTGTACTCTGCCAAATTACATTAAAAAGATGTTCAATATTATTTAATGTTAAGATGTACTTATTGAAAGCATACAGCTATTTATTAATATTGTAGTAGTTTGTTGATGGGTTTTATCAATACATTCTGGTATAAGAGGCCCTTTGAGGAAATTCATGATTCTATAGATTGTGTATGATTTCCTGAAATTTACTTAAAATGTAATATTTCTCCACATTTTCCAGAATAGTCTCCATCGAGATCAGCTCCTAAATCCTGAATGTTGCCTTTGGGAAGTGTTTATCGGAAGAGTTATCCCCTTTTTCAAATCCAAGTTGGGTTTGAAGAGTGTAGACGTGTCGCACAAATATTACAATCTAAAGAAGCAAGAATCTACCTTGATTAGATTTGTAATTACGGGCCCGCTAATCCTGACCTCCGGTGGAATGCAGGCTTTGACCTCTGCACCTTTTAACCCTCCGCGACGCTGATAAGACTCGGCTGGCAGCAGTAACGGCATCTTTGATTGTCAGCGCCGACGGATGTGACACACACGGACTAACGAACGTACGAAACCTCTCGCTGCTCGGCCGACAGGGAGAAGCAGCTAGAGAGGAGGACACAGACACACTCGTCCTTTTCTCTTAAAATGCCTGATTGATTGTTTTTCTTTCTTTTTGACCTGCATGTCTGGCAGCTCCTGCGGAGAGCAGAAGGGCGCGCTTCCACCCTGCTGTGCTTTTTGGACACGTTATTGACGTGACCATCTAATGGAAGCCAGCAGCCGTCTGGGTCCTTCTGAGAAATCCTCTTTCAAACAGATCAGGTGGATGTACATCACTCTTGTGTCAGGGCTACCTCCAATATAGAAGTAAAACTGTTAACATATTTTAATTAAAACTTAAATTTTTATTTAATTTTTTTTTTTTTTAGGAATTTAGAAAAAAAAAGTTACGTAGTTTAATGGTTATGACAGAAATTTTTTTTGCAAATTTTAAATTAAAGGAGGATGAATGTGTTCCCTCATTAACTCAAATCCCCATTTGGTCTTTTTTTTCTTTGTCTCTTGACCGCAAACAAACTGTTTGATTCCCATGCTCTTAAAACTGTTACAAAATTACGGAATAATCATAAAAATGATAAGATCCAAACGTATGTCACTTAATTTATCCGTCCATTATTTTCTGAGAGTTTGCCATTGCGACCTATTTCCCATAAATTGCGGGTCTGGTCTTGGTTTTGGCTGGCAGACTCTGATGCAACTTGACGTTTTTATCACCCGAACCAGCTCAGCGTAGCCTCCCGCTAAGGAATAATTCTTAATGGAGTCACATAATCACATTTTAATGATGCGGACTATGAGTAGCTCAAAGAAAATTGCGTCAGATTGTTTTTCTGGTTCTCAAACTGAAACCCTCTTCAAGGCACCAGAGTGAGTCGACAAAACCTGGTGGCACGAAATGCCCCAAAACGGGAAAACTACAAAGACACTGACGGGACAAAGCGAGTAATATCCATAATAGACATTTTAATGTGAAAACATTGGCAGGTACTGCTCTCTGTTCAAGTTATCTGAAAGAAAAAAAAAATCCATGAACGTAGATTTTTAAACCGATTTTTTAAAAAGATATTTTGCGATAACAAAACAAAATGTTCTGATGGAAATACATTCGTGCATAAGAAAAAAAATCAGTTTTTTTCTTATTACCAGCTTTTACCTTTCAAAAAGTATTTCTTTTTTTTAAATTTTCACTAATGTGAAAAATTCAGTGTAGAGCAGAGAAGGCAAAAATAAGCAAACCTAATGCCGCGACCTTTAAAATTGTGCTTTTAATTTTGATGGAGTTGCTAAACATCTAATCCTGGACAACAACAAATGACCCCCGATGACAGCGAAGGAAGTAATATTTTCTAATGAGTCTTTCTTGACAAGCTGCTGCAGGCGGGCCTGATGGGGTCACCAGTTTAAACCCCCTGTGGAGGGCTTAGCCGCTGGACCGGATATGAACATATATTGAATAGTTTTCTGTGGCCGGCGACAATATTCCCTCGGCTTGCTGCTGTGCAGGAGACCAAATTGATTGATTGGACAATCGCCGACGAAAGATTTGAAGCGATCTGTTCCGTCAGAGCGAGCTACGACTTCCCCCTAAATCAATGTGCTGCTGAAGATAAAGGTTTGTTTAAAGCTATTTCGTCCATTTGGACTTGTTTACAAAAAGCACCAGTGCTATTACATGCTTTTAATTTGGTGAAAATAAAGAGGCGGCTCTGGGCAGATCTCCTGAAAGTGTTACTTCCTGTTTTGCTGCCAGCGGATTAATGGGTTGGCAGGTTTAAAAAAAACAAAACAAAAAAAACAACACTACTCTGAGACAAAGAGCTTCTGCACTCTGTCTCTAACTGACCAAATAATCCTCTGCACAAAGGTCAAACTGCTTGAGAGAAATCCTTGCTTCCAGTTGTCACATTTCTCCGTTCCCCAGAGTCTCTTCAGCTGTAAATTCTGATAAGCAAACGGCTTCTTTGAAGATAAGAGACTGAAACAAAGCCAATTCTTGTCTTCACCTCGGAAGATTTTTCTGTAAAAGCCGTCGTGGGTATATCCTACGGTTTCCAAAAAGTTAGGTGAAACTATTGAAGCACATTTTTGTCTTCAAATGCTGAGACAGAAATAGATTTTGTTTTTTAGTTTCAGTAACTAACCGGTGACATTCGCATGAAAATTTACCTGCTTGAACCCTTTAATTCATGGGCTGGATGAGACTATTTCCATTAACTTACATCATTGACTTCAATGACAAGCATTTGGTCATCTTCTTTTTTTGTAATTAATTAAATCAATTAGATTTTTAAATATTTAAGCTATAATTGTTTAAAAATGTATAGCATTCTGCTACATCATTTTGTAGCATTCCGGTATAGCGTTACGTACAAAAAATTCTCTTTGTATATAATTTACAACTACTACTATGAAAACAAGTGACACTAAGATTTTTATTTTTGTAATAAGTTAGATGAATTTATAGCATCTAAACGAGGGCAGCACAACACCAGCTACTTCTGAAGCTACTACTGGAAACTGTGATGTCCATCAGCTTGAATGTCTCTCTCATACATGTGGATGTGTCCCGTGGGCAACATTTTGCTAAGAAGCATTTCTTGAATAACTTTCTGACAGAATAGTTGCTTTCTCCACAGAGATGAGCAGAAGTGAGCTGTTTGCCGCAGTTTGCTCTTGGGGAATGAGGCCGTGCAAGGACAAAACAAGAACATTTGTAGAATTCCTCTTCAGAAAAAGAAAAAAAATCAACAAATCAGTAAATATCCTGATGCAGAGGTCCTGGGAAAAGGGTAACATTGTGATTAAATTCTCTGCTAGACAGAAGAGCACAAATTGATTCAAAAAGCTAAGTTATTGTTACTTTAATAACATGTTACATCTCATGTGGATGTAATATGCTATTGAATTTCACACGTCAAATGCTTTTTCTGAGGAAGCAGGTCGTAGTTACAGGTAGGAACGATAAAAACATTGTATTTTTCATTAATGAGATGAGATTATCATCAACCTATCGTTGACCAGATAAGCTCCATTTTTCCTAGTTATTCATTTTTAGGCAAAGCTAGGTTGACGTCTGTAGCACAGCCAGTTTGTACAGGAAGTCAGAAAAGCAGCCATTTAAAACACTGTATTAATTTAAAATGAGTGGGACTGTTTGGCCTGTCTGAGAAGTCTGGATAACAGCGGCTTATGCAACAGTATTATGTGTTTTCCAGGCACATGGTGTCATTTTATAGCATAATCCAGGCACTACGTTACCTAATTTAACACCTTGAAATTTGGCCTCTGTCTCTTTAAGAAACTCTGCTTTGAGAAGTCACCACAATAGCACTCCTCTATTAACTCTTTAACAATGATTTTAGCAGCGCTGCACTGAGAAGTAGCTCCTATGAGCTCAGCTGATGCTCAATTCCACCAGGTGTTTGCTAATAGCTGCTGGCTAGTCTGAAGGAGCTGAGTAGGGGAGGGCTGCTCTGTGAGGCGCAAGATTGGAAGCTGTACCTCTGAGGAGGAGTTTCATCTCAAAGGCGGCGCTAGGATCCACCCAGGCGTTTTGGGGTTGCCATTTAGATTAAAGGATTTCTCAAACACGCATCAAAGAGTCAAAGCAATGCTCCAGGTATGTTTCTGATGAGGGAATAACATCATAATAGGACGTAAAGCTCAAAAAGACAATTTTACATAAACCTGCCCCTTTATGTAGGGTGTTGCTTTAATTTCTGTGATTGAAAGCTGCCATTTTCCTCCAACAAATGCTCACATGCCACCAGTGTTCAGAGCAGTGTAAAAACTAAAACAACAAAAACTAAGCCAACAACTCTTTGGATGGATGGATGGATGGATGGATGCATGGATAGACTTGCAAAGAGGATAAGTAGAATATTATTTGTACGTCTCAGTTTTTGCAATCAACTTCAAAAGTCACCCATCATGAGAAAGAGTCCAACTTCATTTCACTATATGCATAAAAACAGATGAAGGCTTTAGAGACGGATCGTTTTGGAGCACTTGTTAGAGAACAACATCGTGGAGACCAAAGGTCGGAGAGGTGGTTGTGAAGTTATACAGGTACAACAAGATCCAAAGCTTAGAAGATCTCAACTCTGTTCAATCTGTCATTTGGACATGGAAGATGGAGCCAAAACGTTGCCATGGGGATGCTTGTACTCAGGAGAAGCTGGTTGGACTTGTTGAAGCTCAATGTAGAAAATGCTTATAAAACTTAAAAAACAAAAACCAGAAAGACTTGAGATTCGACGAGGAACCAAATGCGTCATAATGTGGAAAAGTTAAAGGGGTGTGATTACTTTTGCAAGTTTATATTGTGTAGCATTGTCTCTAGATGTCAGTCGGAGTGATACAGTCATAACAACCATGATCCTCTTCAAGCTGCAGTGCGTCAGTCGAATCCTCAATGTTTAGGACCACAGTCCTAATCAGATTAGAAGGGTTAAAAGGTCTGCAAAAAAGGGGAGGAAGGGACCTATATGAGTGTGAACGTGTGTGTGCGTGTGTGTGTGCGTGTGTGTGTGTGTCTAATAAGAGAGCAGATGTTACAAACCAACAGCCAAGCTTAGACCGTCTGTTTCTCTGATTTATTTCTCTGTATTTCTGACTCATTGAGTGACTGTCTGTCTCAGAAAGGATAAAGTCCTCACAAGAGTCCAAGAGTGTCAAGAAGACATTTTGAGCCCTTAGAGCTTGTTTTATAGACACCAGTGTAGAAAATCAAGTTAGATATGGAAATTAGAGATCTGAAATGGTTTATGTAGCATAACACGGACAAGATCAATTTACCTTCAGTGGTGCTAATCCAAAGCCTGCATTGTACCTTTGTTTTACTTTTTTTGCACGTTTTCATACAGCACCTTCCAAAAGTATTCAACTCCCTGAGCTTTTTCATATTTATAAATATAAAAGGTTTAAAAGTAAAATTAGCAAAATAACAAAAATTGAAATCGAAAAAATGTTCGCTTATTGAAATAAATAAAAATGGTAATTAATGGAGAAAAACTGTAGCTGGAATTTTATTGTGTGTTTATAAAAACTACAAAATACAGAAATGATGGATACAACACCCTTCGTTTTTGTGTTTATGAATCTGTTGGACTTTCAAACTGATGTGAAATTGATTTTCCCGACAAAAGCCATTTACGTCAGTCATTGTGGGAGATTATATTTATATATTTACGGTTAAAATTAAACAATTCAACATGTATTTGTTCCCTTCTCAAGCCTTTTCCCACCGCCAACAGGCTTTCTTCTTGAGTTTAGCTGAATCCATCTTCCCATCAGCTTCGACTATAACATTTTACTTTGGCATGCCACTGTTCTGTTTATCTTGTACGCCACAATAAGTTCCAGTTTTGGTGTCCGAGTCGAAAATAATTAAGACATTCATTGCCAAGAGGCTTTTTTTCTCCCCCAAGAAAGACAAAAACACAAAAAAGAAGCAAATCGTGTAAATTTCGTTGCACATTATCTGGGTTAATGTGGTTTTAATGTGATAAAATTCACCAGAATGTCCGTGTTTACTTCAGAGGGTTTAAAGCAAGCCCTTAAAACGTCATACCACTTGAGGTTTGGTTTGAAGCGGTTGCCAGCTAACCCGCAACCTCCGTCTCCAAGCGCTGTGTTGTTTGGACGTCGTCCCTCTCTCCCTCCTTCTACCTGAATCCCTCCCTCCCTCCCGCCATGGTCTTTGTTCAATGGGGGAGCCTCCGTCCGGCTCCTCCGCACGTCTCCGAGGCTTGACGTGCCTCGGCCAATCCACGCCACAATATTTAGACGAAGCGAGAGAAACAGAGAGAGATAGACAGAGATAGACGCGCTGGTTGTAGCACAGGCCAGTGGTGAAATTCCTATCATCGTATATTCACCGTGTTTGTCCCGGTGGCTTTAAGAGCTGGATCCGTAAAATCCCAGAGGAGTAAACAGATGACGGGGGCGTCATCTCAGCTCCTGGGGTTTCTTACCAGGCTTTCACTCAAATTTCCCTTTATTTTAAGAGCGCTATTAATGTAACGTTATACTCTGGAATAGTTTTAGTTGGACAGTTTTGACCACGTAATCACTTCACGGAGGTTTATTCAGCATTGTCCCGAAGATTTAAGTGGTTCTTCATGTGTGTCTTGGTCAGTTGTTTTAAACACCAGATATATTATGTTCACCCAAACACGATCTTCTTCGGTTTTGCAAACAATGAGCATTGTAACGTAGAGGTAAAGTATTATGTAACATGGATGTGGGGAAATCTTGGAGGTTTCATCTGCTACGTGAAAGTCGATGTTCCAAAACCATTAGAGAAAGTCAGCAAATATTTTAAGAGTTTACGATAGGCAGAAATGCAACAAACAAAAACAAACAAATAAATAAAATAACAACCAAAATTTTGTGCATTTAGCAGCTGGACTTTCAAGAAGTGGACATAAATCGCTAGATGATACCTGAACAACATTTGCCACACAGGAACTTTACAAAAGAACATCTTTCCTTGATAAAATAACAAGATGTGTTGCTGAATCAGAGAATTATTATATTTTGGTGTGAAAAACTGCTTTATAAAAGATAAAAACAGCAGTCCGCTGGATGTCGGCGTTTCTGTTTTCTCTGTCTGGGTTGAGGGGTGAAGTAGACTGGTGGTTACTAATATATCTATCCTTCTCCCAAAAAAAAAAAAGTAAAAAATTTTTGACTTGAGAATGAAAAATGGCCATGATTTTTTTCTTGCAAATTTTTGATTTTTCAAACTTGGAAATCTACAAATTATGTTTGTTGAAGGAACAGTTTCTTGTTATTTTTTAACTCTGGTTAAAAAAAATTGTGAAACAGTCACAGTTCCTTATCCGCTATGAACTCTAAGGATGGAATGTTGTCACATAGTTATGTGATCCGACAGGTTCGGTCGTGTTTCAAGCATTCAGTGCGGTAGGACAGCTTGAATGAGGGACAAAGATCAGCTTGATGGTGAGAAAATACCTTACTGAAATACAAAACCTAGGCATCTGTAAGCCCCGCCCCTTTTTGGTGCCAATTATCCCAGCTGCACGTTCTGAAAACGCGCAGAACCCATTTTCCCACTGGTTACCACTGAGAAATGGGAAGCTGTGAAATAGCTTACACCTAAATGGAACCAAAGAAGGACAAACTTTAAAAAATAGAAAATAAACTCTACGTAGCAAGGGTCGTAAGGGCAGTGTAATGTGAATATATAATGACTTCTAACAATTTTTTAAAATTTTAATCATCTGTACTCTGAGCCCAGCACTTTTTCGCTATCCATCATAAGTTTGCTCAAAGTTAAAACAACAAAACTCTAAAGGCATTTTTGTTCACCCATGTCTTTTTGACAGCTCAGACAAAATACAGCAACAATTTAGTCATTTTCGGCTGTTTCATCTGTTCGGGGTAACCAGACACTGAAGTTTTACACAACCCTTATGATTGATAAACAGTAAAGAACATAATAATAATAATAATAATATATATAATAAAGCAATAATCCCCTCCAGATGTAATCTCACCCATAATTTTCACAGCCATGCCTCAAACATTTGTCAGCCAGAAACCTCTACAATTATGTTTTTCAGAGGAAAAAAAAACAACAAAAAAGAAAGAAAGGGAAGCAGTGGGGTGTTTATTTTTGGCTGGCATCATGGCAGTCTGCCTTCTTAAAGTAGCAGCGGTGACGGTGGCGGCAGCTGGGGCAGTGGAGGCGTCTGAACCGCCGCAGCCGATGCCGTTTTGGGTCGCAGCACCTCCCTGTCTGACTGAGACACCTCCGTCATCAGCCGGTCATCTTCCCCTCCCTCGCTCCATCCGTCACGGGTCCGATCCTGACTCCAGAAGCACTCGTCACATCCTTGTGGCTTTTCCCCTCCCTCCCACATGAGCGCATGTTTGTCTTCGTGCATGTTTTTTTTTAATGTAAACATACAGCCGTATTGTAAGTGTGTTTACAGTACAAAGTACAACCACAACACCCAATCTCTGTGCAAACGAGAAGAAAGCAGCTCTTTCTGCTCGACTGGATACAGAGTAGGGCTGGTCTGCTGACCGATTCATAATCGTCTGGTAAAAGGTGCTTAATGATTTATTCTTTTTACAGAATTGAAGCTAAGACGAGTTTTGGGTAGTCGGTTTCATCTTTAACACAAATTTATACACTTATTGTACAGTTGGGCTTTGTTACTGCTCTTGATATTTTTGGTTTTTTTCTTCCAACAAATGAAAAAAACAAATTTGAACATTTAAACCTGGCGAAGCTAAACCTTTGCCACTTGAGGAGTTTTGACTAGTTGCTTTCATCTTAAACGCAAATGTACATATTTATGGTACAGTTTTTGCTTATTTCCTGCTCTGAATATGTTGTTGTTTTCAGGAAAAATAGAAAATAAATGGCTGTTTGAACTTGGCGAAGATAAAAACTATGCCACTTGAGGAGCTTTGGGTAGTTGTTTTTGTCTTGAACGCATATTCATTGTACAATTTTGGCTTATTCACAGCTCTGAATATATTGGGGGTTTTTTCAGCAAACAAAAAAAGCAAATAAAGATTTGAATTGGCTGAAGCTAAAACAATGCCACTTGATGAGTTTTGAGTAGTTGTTCTGATCTTAATCCCAAATCTATACATTTATTGCGCAGTTTTGGCTTGGTTACTCTCCAAATGTTTAGGTTGTTTTTTCAGTGAATGGCCGATTTTGAATGCACATTCCAATTAACGATTAATCATTTGCTAAATTAGTTGGCTATTATTTTAATGATCGATTAATCATGATTAATTTGATTAATCCAATTAATCACTATTAATCGCGATTAATTCGATAAATCATTTCAGCTTTAGAAGACTCCCTTCAGCTGCAGGTTCTGGACTGCCTCCAGATCATTTTTTCCGTCTGGAATCGACCGTTTGCGGTCCGAGTCAAGAGTCTCCCTGGCTTCGGGGTTTGCAATAGCCGGCCTCCCCAAGCGTGAAGAAAGACATTCTCTTCTAGACGCACTTCAAAGGAAACTCCAGCTGATGTTAACAAGGGCGTCATTGATTCTCTGTCCTTCACTGAAGAGGGAGAATCCCGAACGAGAAGGCTTCCAGTTTCTCCTTGACCTCGAGTGACTCGACTAATCCGAATTCAAGCTCCGAGGAGAACGGTGGAGTTTTCGGGAAGCGGCGTGGTGGTGAAATGCGGCTTCACAGAACCTGGGTTTTAAACCTATCATGGAGAGATGTGTTGATTTTGCTATGGGAACTAGAAGAAACAAAGCCTTGCTTTTTTTTTTTTTTCTTTTTATTGTTTCTCAGCCACTTACAAAGTGGAACATTTAAGAGGTTGGAACAACACGGCGCAGCACGGAGTCAGTTATGGTCAGCCAGTGACGTTTTCCAACCACATTTCTGACACACCCTGGCTTTTTTTTCCTGCTTCGGATCTCCCTAAAGAGCATCACACACCACAGTCACGACCTCAAAAAGCTGGTCGCAGCCGAAGACAAGTCCGGCCTGCTGGACCTGAGGCTGTTTTTGCTATAGAAGAATGCATATTTTTGTTGTTATTCGTCTGTAATGAGAGATTAAATTCCCTCAACAGAAGCCGGTGATCTTCAGCTGTCGTCTTGGATCAAAGAGGACGGCTGAGCGCTATCAGAGCTCTTATCATCCTGAGCAAACCACTTTTCAGAGGAGAGATAAGCTAAAACAATTGACGCATACCTTCGAATTTGTGAATGGGAGATAGTGGTTGGTTTTTTTTTTGTTTTTTTTTTACAATATACTGAGCTTTCCCTAACTTTCCGTTGTATGCTTGAATCTCGTTGAACTATTTATCCGTACAAAGTTTGGGAGCAAAATAGCGATAGATTTATGACAGGATGAGAGTCCTAGACGCTTCAGGCAAAGAAGAATACATATTTTTGTTGTTATTCGTCTATAATGAGAGATTTTTGAGGTCAGATCCCTTGATACTTCTAAAGTTTTCTTCTTTAAAATCACGACCCCTCGTGTGTTTTGTTGAGACACAGGAAAGAGGAAGTAGAAGAAGCAAGACGACATGATGGTGTTCAACATTTCTTGTGAAGAGAAATTTCAGAAAGCGTGTGCAGTTATTACTTTGATGCAAACATAGCTGCAGTTTTTTGGGGAGGGGGGACTCAACTGTCTCCACCGGCTTTTCACTAAGAGATTAACGTTTTTGCTCATTATCTTTGAAAATTAGATCAGGCTCAGTTAAGTTGTTCCACAACATCTACAAACAGAATATTTTTTTACTCGATTTTCAGTTTAGTTTAATTCTGGACTTTGACTAGGCCATGCTAAAACGTGAATATGCTTTGACCTTAAACATTCTATTCTAGTTCAGTGTTGGTGTTGTGTTGGAAATTGAATTTCCATCCCCGGTTAAAAATCTTCTGCAGCCGTTTGTTTCAGAGCTGCACTGAAATGAGTTCCCATTAAACTCCAGCTCCCCAGATCCCGATGCTCCTGTCACCATGGAGATGATGAGTTCAGGGTGACTTTTGCACTCTTTTAGTGGCTGCTGTGGATTTTATTTGGAGGTGTCACAATAAAGAGGACTGAATACAAAATGAACTCTAAGCTGTTGAGTTTTGGTTGTAGACAACCTTTAAAATCATCTTAGTTTACTTCCACCTCGTGGTTACATGCACTATTTTGTGTTGCTCTACCAAAGAAATCCACAATATTTCCTTTGCAAAGAGCTTTAAACTGTAAAAACTAATTTAAATAAATGCATAAAGGCTCATAGACATTGTAACTTGATACATCTCACTATTTTAAAGTAGAGTAACTTCCAGCTAGGGCTTCACTAACGTAGCTAATGGCAGTATTTTACTTTAATTGTTTTAAAAAGTGGGAAACAAAACCATTTGTTAGCATATTTATACCTTTGTCTTTCCACACGTGACAGACCTGTAAGGTAATAATAATTATTGTCGCTATCAGCTCCTGGGGTTTCTTACCATTAAAGTAGTGAGTTTTAGCGATCAGAATCAAAAATCCTGAAACTCCCAACCAGCATGTCCAGCTACAGACTTCATGAAGGGCTGTGCTCTCAGATTTCCCTCCAACTTCTCAGAGTAAACACTCTCCTCCTCCCAGGAAGGTTTCCTACAGTGAGGTTTACTGTGGCAGCTCCTATAAGTCAAATGAGTACGTCATGAAATGTGGAAAAAAAAGAGAAAGAAAGAAACTACTGGCAACATTCCTCCTCATCACTCCTGTTATTCTTGGCTCAGGCAGTGCATTCTTACACCTGGACTGGATCACACTGCCATGTAGTCTAGGAACGCTTCTATGTATATGGAATTGACTGCACACACACACACACACACCAGCCCTCCTCAGTCAGTGATCAGTTGTGTCAATTTATTTAGATTAGGACTACTCTTTTTTTTTTCAAAATAAAAGCCAAGAACGTGTTCAATAAATGTGCTTGAATAATAACTAAATGATTAGAAGGTTCTGGGAAATATAAATCATATGTTGTTGTAAATATTTTTCAGCTAATTTTTTTTCATCTCCAAAACACTCAAAATCAAGCCTTCCCCCACCTACCCCAGTTGAGACATTACACTCAAAACAAAGCAAATCTCCCACACCCACACACACCACAAGTCACAGCAAGTGTAAATAAAACGACTTCTTATCCTTAAACACTCATTTATCATCTGTTTCTACATCCAAGATGGTTTTAATTGTCTTTCTCTACACACAAACTCGTTTTTATTCGTTTTGAAAGCACGTTTAGATCAGATATAATCAGATTTAAATATTGCTGCAGTGTGTTTTTTTTCTGTTTAATGTTTGATAAATCTAGCACCCACTGAACGACTGTTTTATTTACAACATATGTTGCCTACTTTTTAAAGCTCTAGCGACCTTTATTGAAAAGTAAAAGAATTTCTCACAAGACCGGGAATCAAACCCTCGACAACGTCACCCACTGCACATGGTGCGCGCGCACTACTAAACTCCCGTTAGCTAGCTAGCTGTCTCCCCGTTCTGCGTTTTAAAATGACGCCGTTTTCTTCCTCAAAAAAAAAAGTTTGTGGATACAAGATGTGTCAAAGTACGTTTAGTCGTGAGCCGTTAAAGCACTTTTATTTTGAAAATACCAACCGGAAGCTCGCTTGCTCTCCAAACCATTTGAGCGAGACCGTGGAGTAGGCGCTCAGACCAAACATCGCTCAAGCTGAGTCAGGACCTCTGCTGGCTCCTCAGTCACACACAGGCTCTTTTGTTGGATCTTCTCCTTCTTCTCTGTGATGGATCCTCCACCCACTCTCCTCTCTGGCGGGTAAACCGTGGACTTTACTGCTCGTATGATGGGAATATATCGCCGGTGCGCTCGGCCCCGTGGATGTACACAGCCTTGATGGAAAGCATGTCACCGCAGCAGGGGAGCATGGGACAGAACAGGTCCGACTCTCTGACGGGTGACAGCAAGCCGCTGCCCGACAACAAGAAGGTAACGGGGAGCTCGGACTCATTTTCGGGTGTGCGTTTCGTGACACTCGACCTCTGTTAAGGGTCCGCTAAGGAGCATTTGTTGATTAAAAACGGAGTTCAGGTGCCAAAACTTATACTATAAAAACTATATCTCGTATATTTCAACGTGAAATAGTTCTAAAATGCATTCTAAACGTGCTATTTTCTAAATTGTTCCTAAAAATGTTGACTAAGTATTCGAGATGTTTGGAGGTCATTATTTACTAATTGTTTAAGTTATCTTTTTTAAAATATGCCTCTGCTTTTACTTTATTAGAGAAGATATTTTACTGTTTTGAAGAAACATTTATGGAGTCTGTGTGAGGAGTACAATAATGAGAAAAAACGTGACATACCACCAACACCTGGGAAGCTTTTTAAAGTTTTTTTTTAGGTTATTTGCGGATTTATAGATGGAATAAAGTGTTTTAGATAGAAAAACAAACTTAAACCAAGAAAATCCTACAACACGATTTTCGCAATAATATCAATGTGCAAAAATAAATTGACAAATTATTTTTGAATTGTAATTCTAAGCCGTTTTTTTAAGTAGAAGTAGCCATTGTCATTGTAGATATTTCTCCCTCAGATTTAGCAGAATCTCCTTGAAATGCTTTGAGAACTTGTTGTAAACAGCGCCCCCCTCGCTTGCGTGTTTAAAACTGGTAACTGCATCTATGCGCAGAGTATCTTTTCCAAAAGAGCATTTTTAAAAGCAAAGCAGGTATTTACTAAGTCTCACCTAAACAGGTTAAATGTACGCAAAAATCTGTCATGTGCATTACTTAATTATTGTTTTGTGTAGCTTTTCTAACTGGTATGTCTTCTCTTTGCTTTTGAACATAACCCATATTAATTGGTTTTATGCTTTTACACCCTTTGCAGTACTGTGTGCTTTAACCACGTTTTTTTGCTAGTTCATGTCTTGGCATGGTTTGCTTTATTTTGGTTTTACTGATCAATAAATCATGAAAGAAAAGTTAAGGATTAACCCGACTCCAGAGACTCTAAAGATATTCAAAATATTCATTTTGTGTTGCAAGATGTGTAATTGAATGGATGTTGTGTAAAATTGCATTTGCACGTCAGGTTTCCTTTTCATCTTCTTGAGTCTATCAGCAAACCCCTCCCCCCCAAAAAAAATAAAATAAAACGGTGCTATTAACGAGACTCTTCGTCTCTCTGTGTCCCTAAAGTTGTGTCCTCCCAGTCATTCATCACATTCAGAAATAACAAGAGGTTAGGTTTTTTGAGTGACTGTTGTGCTTTCAGTTTTGATTTTTGCAAAGGAAAAGAAAAGAAAAGTCGACTGGGCCCTTTCTGAAAAAGGAAACACGACTGGTGGTCTGCGTTTAGGCTCATCTGATCGCAGCAGCAGCCTGTGGCTTTACAGCTAATCAGAAACTGAAACTGGATAAAGTCTAAAATTGATCTAAATGTCTGTGAGAGCTGGCTTGTTCTGGCACTGCTAAACCATTTATCCCTCCAAGCGCTCAGTCTGGTGTCCCGTGATGCTCATCAATGGTGCTTTTTTTTTAATGTTGGACTCTTGTGACAGTGGCCTATATGTCTCATGTAAGTCTGCTAAAACAGGAATGTTCCAGGAATGTCCTGGGTTAAAATGAGCTCCGGAGTCATGTTTAATTTATGTTGCACTGTTTGTAACTTGTTGTGATTTTGCTTATCGTTATTGGATTACCGTTTGGTTGTCGTTGCAGCTGAGAGGATGTCGGCCCAGGCCCTGTCAGGGAGGACACCTTTAGCCATCTTAAGAACAAATTCTGGGGAATCTTAAAGATTGTGCCACAGTCTCTGCATGCTGCTTCACTCCCTGCGACCTTTATGTTTTAGTCTGTGTCATTTCCTCCTCCCCTTCTCCACTGCTGCTGGCTCTTCTGCTTTTTCTGTCAGTCACAAACCTCCACCCTCCTCCACCCTTTTCTCTTAAATCCTCAACTTCCAGCCATTAGACAGCATCACAGAGTGCTGACTGTGGACTTTCTGTCCCCCGCCCCACCAACCTTACCATCGCAGAATGTAACCGAAAACACAGACGCAAACATTCACCTCTGCGTGTGCTCTGACTCATGTTTTGTGTCGCTCTTTCTGTCTGCCCCCTCAGAAGATGAAGACCCTCGCCCAGAGGCGACAGTCGGCTCCCTCGCTGGTCATCA
This sequence comes from Poecilia formosa, assembly GCF_000485575.1. Classification (NCBI taxonomy): domain Eukaryota; kingdom Metazoa; phylum Chordata; class Actinopteri; order Cyprinodontiformes; family Poeciliidae; genus Poecilia; species Poecilia formosa. The sequence continues at coordinate 354,029 of NW_006800416.1, forward strand.
GCAAAGCACTTACGAGATCCAGAAGCGCTTCCAGGTACCTGCAGTACACACCTGTCTGTGCTCCCATCAGAAAGGATCTGAAAGCGGTGCCGTTAAAACTGCCGACGTCCCGACTGTGTCCCGGTCGACTTCATCGAGGAAACTCTACTCCCGATATCCGTTCTCGTCGTGTTTCCGTGACATGTTTTTAAAAGACGACGGCGTATTTTTGTGTGGACGGCTTGCTAAGTTGCTGTGCGTGTTATTTTCTTTTCCTCGCTTTTCCCACATCATGGTGGCCCCCTGAATATGCAGTAGAGAGCAGCTGAAGCAACAGTCGTTAAATTTTATGACGTTTAAAGCAAAACGTCATAATGAATAGAGACATTTATTAACTTTTCCCATTAGTTTTGTTTGCAGAGGATTAGCTATAACTGATTGAAATAAACGATCAGCTTCACGAGCAAAAAAAAATAAAAAATTACACCAAAACAGAGAAACATGGAAGCGTTAGCCTAGCTTAGCACTTCCACTTACTGCCCAACACAAAACAGTCGTTATTGAAGACTGCAGCTGTTAAATCTTAACTGCATTTCAGGTAAATTGTTGTCAGGACATTATACTTGTAGCTTTATTGACCCAGTTTAATCCCCCCCCATGTTTGAGCAGCATATTAAGGCTGACCTATAAAAAAAGAAAAACAAAATCCAACTGGAACAAAATATCTGTTGCTGTCAGGAAGAAACGGACATTATTGCCGAGTTAAATGCTGCGCAATCACAAAACTAATTCATACCATGTGTGTTTCTCACCAAACATGACGTTGAGGTTAATTATCAGGCCTTATTGGCAAATTCCTCATCTTAAATGACGCCGCTCGGCGTCAGGGGCAAAAAAAAAAAACACAACAAAACAAAAAAATCCTGATTGGGACATTGGTGGCTGAGTCCTCCGCAAAATGCATGATGTGATGGATGCAGCGGCAGTTGAGTTAGCTCTAAGTTCCTCAGCGTGTATAAATGTTTACTCCCGGTATGACAGACCTTTCAAACAGATTAGAAAGTGTAACCCGTGTGAATGAAAAATCCTTTCCTCCAGTGTTCGCCCCCCCATCCCTTCTACTCCACGACAACATGTGCCGTCACTAACGGCGGACTCTGTTAAAGATTCTGACTTGACATAACGCTAAAGCGTGCCTTCACCAATGTCCGCTGAGCGTTTTCACAACCGCTGTGGAGCATTTTGCCAAGTCGGTCGCTGAGCCGATTCACAAAGCTTTCATGTTTTTGTCACTGAGTTTTCCCCAGGAAACACCAAGCGCTGATTTGAGAGGCTGATAATGCATAGATTAAAGAAAGGGAGGAAAAAAAAATAAATTTGAGCCTCGGAGGCTTGGGATAAAATCAACAGAGGTTTAAAACCTGGATCTCTGGCGAGTGAAAGTGGAAGCTGTTTGCTTGCTGATCTGAGTGAGATAGATTGTGGTTTTGAATGGCTAAGTCTACGATTTAGATATTTGCTCAAGAGTTATGTTTTCCCCTAGTTAGAGTAAAATCTCAAAGTTTGGCTTTGGAGGCTCACTCACTCACTCTCTCTCTCTGCTTACTTATCCCTGAGCTATCGGTCTTTTCATCACCACCTTCCCCCCCTCCACCGTATCACTCAGATCCCTTCCTTTTCCTTTACCAGGGTCGGGAATAAGCCCTTCCAATCCCCTTTGGCCGCACTGTTTATTTACAAAGGGCTTTGTTTATCTTCTAAACTGCGGCTAACTCTCGTCGATGCCAGCTTCAGAGGCAGGCTTACTCTCTCAATCTGCTTCCAGTTCTCTTAAAACCTTTTTACAGTCCAATGCCGTCAATGCCAGGCCGTATCTCAGGTGTGAACCGTTTTTAGCGTTTGTGGATGGAGTTCAGGTTTGACTGCGTGAAGCGATGTTTGCGGAGGGGCCGGGGGGGAGTGAGGAGGGAGAAACTCCCTGCGCTGTTAAATGGGTCGGTTCTCTTGGGGCAGGATTTGTGTGTTAAAGAGATTTGGGGAGACATATTCTGTTGGCAGGTGTGGTGAGAGGTTGAGAAAGGAACTCTATTGACTGAAAGACAAATAGTCTGCATGACAGAGCCGCTTAGTCTGTCCCAGTCTGACCTGACTGCGTGCGTGCGTGTGTGTGTGAGAAATGAGAGTGGATGTGGAGCCAGGACTTGACTCTCTCAGCTGTCACTCTTAACCTTTGACATTAAATTAGGAGCTGTCGGGAGGGAGGTGTTCATTTATCTCCAGTTGAGCGTTGGGGAGACGGGTCAACTTCTTGAGGTTTGCGACTGTAATCGTCAGAAGGTTGAAGTCCCGGCTGCGGCTGACGCTGCGCTCCAGCCGTTTGCCAAAACAGCCAATTTTTGTAATAAATTGGTTTGTTTTGTTGGGTTTGTCTAACCCTGTGCGTGCCTTGGAAAGAAAAGCACTGGAACCCTTAAGCCACATAAATGCAGTTGAAACGGATAAATAAGTGCTTCCAGCAGCTCCTGGCAGAGGCTTCAGTATCATTGCATCACCAATGTGCTCTTTATGCGAGTAAATCCCCTCCGAGACGGGAGGGAGAGAAACGAAAATGTACCGTTTGCGCCATTCATACTGTAACAGTGCAGCTATTTCTGGTTTCGCTCGTCTCTGCGTTTAGATTTTTATTTATTTATTTTTTTTTACTGGGAAGCGGGAATCCGGGAGGAAACTTAAATATACGGTGCTCCGCACATGCATTCATTTTCACTTTTCGCCATGTACAACTGCTAACTTCAGTGTGTCGGACCAACACAAAGTGGTGCGTAAAAGTAAAGTGGAAAGGAAAGGATGTTGAGGTTTTTATAAATGAAAATCTGAAAAGAAAAGTACGCACTTGTATGTGTTATTTACTCTGATGCCAATGACTGGAATCAAACACTATCAGCTCCATATAAGGGCCAGCTGGTTAGTAACTGAAGTCCACCTGAGTGTAATTTAATATCTATAAATAAGGCTGGTCTGTGAAGGCCAGGAAGCCAACTTCGCAAGTTTGCCTTTTTGGAAGAGTGGCAAGATGAAAGCTGCCGTAAAAACACACAAAGAAGTAGTTTGTCACAATCCTTTCACTGGACACAATAAACGTATGGAAGAAGGTACTCTGGTCAAATTTGTCCCAAACTGAACGTTTTGACCTGAATGCAAAATGCTACGTGTCACATTGCAAACAATCCTCCCCACGGTGGTGGCTCCGTCATGCTGTGGGGACTCTGGAAGCTGGTCGGAGTTGTCGGGTAATCTAGATGCAGCTATTAAAAACACGACAATCCTGCCTGAAAAGCTGCTAGAGGCTGCAAAAGACCAGAAACCGGGGTGAAGGGTCAACTCTCCTCAGCAACATAATCCAATCGCGCCAGATCAGATTCGGCCAATCAGACCCCAGATGTTCAAATCTGGTAGAGATGGATCTGAAAAAGATCGCAAGACTTCCAGTTGGTTTTTACGAAGTATTGAGTCAGGCTAGCTGAACGCTAAAGCAGGCCACTTTCTTCAGTTTGTCTGAAAATATCCACAGTGACTCCCTCTGCTGCGTCTCTGCCAACGGAGATGGAGATGCAACAAAGGAATAATCTAATCCGTCAATCTCCAGGATTTTTTTTTTTTGTAAGAGATTATGGAAACCAACCATAGGATTACACTCATCATCCTTAGGGAATTAAATTTCTATGCCATTGGAGGAAGATGGCAGCATTGTAAAAAATATGGAAAATTATGACCTGGCACCTTGTGCGTGCCAAAATTTTTACTTTTTTCTTTTTTTTTTCAATTTGCTGCAAAGCTGAAAAAAGTCATTTTGCTTCTTCTCAAAGCAAAAGTCTTTGAGAAGACTTTTGCTTCTCAAAGCAAAAGTCGATAATTTATCGATAAATGCCGATAAATCGGCATTTATCGGCCGATAAATGCCGATAATGCATTTATCGGCATTTAAAATCCCGATAAATGCATAGACATTTCATAGACAAGTTGACAACATTTGAAAAAACACCTTTTTACACAGACGCATAAGTAAGAATGGGTGATATTGACTTGGTTATTTCGTAGTACTATTGTAATATCAACAAAAATGACAATAAGCAGCAGTTATTACTTTTTTAGCCAACTGCATTAAACAGCAATCACAGCCTCATAAACATAAACACTGCTTTTGAAAACCACACAGTTTATAATTAGCTTCTTTAGGAGTCCAGTCAGATTAAGAAGTGTGATTCGTTACACCAACTCTGCACACACCAACAATGTTTAATCACATTTTCAAATTTATTGATACTCTATGGAAAAGTTAGTAAAACCAACAACCTCAACAATATGGACAGCTTTAGGGGGTTTGAACATCATACATTTATCGAGACGATGATGAATCGAACTTATCATGGTAACTTTATTGTGATAAACGATGTGATGAAAACACACAAGCATTATTTTCTGGTTTCAATTGTGAAACAGCAGTGGCTCATATCCTCTGGCTGCTTTACTAATAAAAAAGGGGAAGAATGAAAGTTTCCTGACCTCATCCTGTGAGTTACTGCATGCGTTTCCTCAACTACACTGGATCTGTTGCGATCTGGCGGGTGACTTTATAATTTTTGCATTTATTTGTTGCAGCGTAAGGTCAGTCAAGGAAAAATAACAAGAAGGAAATAATGGCGGCTGTCGTCAACAGTATTAAATCACCGCGGCTCTAATCGAGTTTGACGGCAGCCATGAAGAAAAGCGGCTACTGTGGATTTGGATGGTACAGGGTGGCGTGTGTCCGTCTCGAATGACGTCTTTTACAAGCAAAACGCTCTTTGTCTCCGTACGCTGCACCGTGAACGGCTGCACGTCTGGAGAACCTCTGACTGGTGATGCAACCTGTCAGTGTGAAGTTCGCTTGGAAAACAAATAAATAAATAAAAGTGACAGTTCTTCTCTTACAGTCAGCGTCCGTAATTGCATTCACTTGTTCCTTGTTGGCGTTGGTCCGATGCCAGAAATATTCACATTTGTTGGAAGTTAAGGTGTCAAATTCGGCCCCGGCGGACGAGCAAATGCAGTCGCAAGGTTTGTTTCAGGGATCTTATCAACGGGGGGCAGACTGTTACATTAGTGTGTCGTTTCCTCTTGAAAGGCTCCCCATATTCTCTCGATGGACTCACTGTTGGACAGGGTAGGTAATGCCTTACTGTAGCAGAGGGACCGTGTTACCCGAGACATGGAGAATGGAGGTTTTTGGCATATGCATAAAGTGGAGGCAGGCCAGCAGCGTCTTTTGTGCTTCACTTTGACTTTAAAAAAGAAGGCTAAGATTGAACTTTTTGTGTGTTTATAGATGCACTGTTTTTCATAAAGGTCTAACCTGCTGATGACACTTTTGATTTGTTTCTAAGAACCGTAGTTAACAATGTTCCAAATATTTTCATACTGGGCTTCCTGTTGCAGGCTGTCGGTGTTAATAATAACAAAGGCATCACATTATGTGTGTGTGGTGACTGTAAAACTACCTTAAACACGAAATGATACCGTCTTAAGCATCGTGTTTTACCAATTAGCATTCTTAGCATCCCTTACTGTAAACATCATACTATATAAAATCTGTATATTTAACAGTAAAGTTGTGACATGTAAGAATCCGTAAGCTATAAAACGATGTAAAATTGTTGATTTAATGTGAAGTTAATTGGTGAAAATAGTAATTTTTACATTTGTACAATCATTTTAGGAAAATTACTGTTATTTTCCCCAAGTTAAAACATCTTCACATCCCCAACAAAGACAAAGGCGTCTAACCATGAAAGAAGAAAAAATGTTGTACCCATAATTTTACGGTGTAATTCTGGCAGCCACAACTTCTAGCGTTTCACCTACAATTTCCTTTTTTTTCCTCCTTTTTTTTCCCTTTTAACAATGCAGTTTTCTTGTGGATTCTTGTAGATTCTTGACCAACAAAGATCTAGAAAGGAGAAACTTACCCATGATGCATCCAGCTGTGCTGTTATCTGGACAAACTCTCCCTTGTGATAATTCAGTCCTTTACCAGTTCAATATCATCAATAAATTGGCACAAATTGGTGCCCACGGCACACATGGAAGAAATGAAATTACCTTTAACCCATCAAAGTCTGGCTTTCTGTTGTTGCTGCCTGGATAAACGGCCAGTGTGCCTCCACAGAAATAACCATACATTTCGTCCTTCTCCTGACTTCATCAGAATCTACTACTGATTCTAAAAATGGTGAACTTTGAGTCTCCCCCCCACACACTAGCGACTTCCACACTGAAGGTTGTTGCTAACTGAGCTGTGGTTACATGCAGTGTGTTCTAGATCAACAAAGGATGATAAAGTTGGTCTACCACCAACACTCACATTTCCTGTTACTCTGACATAACAAGCCAAAAAAAAACAAAAAAAAAAAACCAATATGATTTTTATTGTAGTCGTTGTCTTCAGCATATCTTAAACCTGTTGGTTCTCGTTTCTGTCAGGCTGTTCAGCCTCTGAGGCCTGAGCTGATTTGGTGAATCAGAGTGAATGCTCTCCATTCAACATCTCTCTGCTGACGAACGCTGAGTCTCGCTCAGGAGTGAGGGTCCCTTCTTTTTATTCTTTCACAGCCTGACACAGTCCAACTTTGTGATTCACGCTGATAAAATCCATCAGCCTTTTTATATGCGCATTTTTGCCGCTTGAATATTCATCCCGCGGGGATTAGCATGCAGCGTCGTGCGAATCCTTGTGCGCTGACGCGCTCTTTTTGTGCGTTTCTGAAAAGTCAACATTTCATCCGCACAGAGCCGGGGCTTCGGCAGAGACGAGCGTGTACGTTCAGGCGGGGCGGGAGCGAAATTTATCAACATCACATGACGCACAATGGAGACATTAGCTCTTCATTCGTCAGATTCAAAGGACTGCGGCTTGGCTGTCAATCTGGCATTTAGGAGGGAGGGATGTGTGGTGAATACGGAAGATGTTGTCTTTATTAGCGGGAGCAGAGTGAAGTGAAAGGGAGCTTACAAAGCGGGGCTAGCTCCTTTATGTGTGTCTGCGCGCTAAGTGGAGGGTTTCTGAGATTTGAACTGAGGTGCATCTGTTATCTCAGCCCCACTTCATAAAGAAACCTAAATTTCCCCGCTTTCTGGTTGCAGCTTTTGTTTGCTTTTAACAAATAACTTCAGCTGACGTTTCCTCGGGACGTCTTAGGAGTGCGTTGGCCCAGGTATTTGTCGTCTCTACTTGTACATTTGGGAGATTGTAGCTTACTTGAACTGTGGCTTTTCCAAAGAGCTGAGAATATTTCAAAATGCAGGATGTTGTATGACGGACAGAGTTTACGGTTGCATTCGCACCAGCCACGTTTAACCCGCTCCAATCGAACTCTAGTTTGCCTGAAAAGCCCGGTTCGTTTGGGGAGGTGTGAACATGCAGTCGGCTTTAAAAGCGAACTCTTGTCTGCCTAAAAGCTTAGTCTCAGGTCAGTTGAAGTGAACTCTTGTGCGGTTCAAATCAAGTGCACATGTGAATGCCAAGCGGGCCAGAGACCGCTCCAAAAGCAGGAAGTGGACTACAGCGCTGGGCATTCTGGGTAAATACAACCAAAATGAGTCAAGCGCTAGCGGACAGAAATAGGATGTGGTCTTCTAACGACAAAAACGAAACCCTAAAATTTGACGCCGCTCTGTTTTTGTTTCCTTTTTGTGAAGAAGGAAGTTGCTCTCATGTCTTCTTCAGAGGTTTTCTTGTCGTTTCCTTCAGTAGTTTGTGGTGCAGCGCCACCGCAGGCCAGGGGGTGAACGGGTTTTTCAATTAGTTTGGTTCATTTGACAGTGTGAAAGGAAAATGTAGCAAAAGTTACAGTTTTGATCCCCAATCAAACGGACTCTACCAAACTATCAGATGTAAAAACTCCTAACTATATTAGAGCTGTTCTAAATTTGACAATATAGTTTCAGCAGCAGCGTGGTGAAAATAACACGATACAGGCGTCATTTCCTCTTGACTTTTCAGAAAAAAAAATCAAATAAAATTATGTTGCAACCACTTCCAAGCCTTGTTTTTTATTAATGTTTTCTTTTGAGCATCAGATCTGGACTTGGACAACAAAACTACAAGTCGATGACGTGGTCGGGGATCAACTTGTGTATCGAGTCTTTCTCTCAAACAAAACGAATTGGCATTTAAACATTTGTTTTGGGGATAAATCTGTGGCTTAAACACATCTGCGTGGGGTTTATTTCGCAACAAACAAACAAAAAAATAAATTCCATAGTTTTATTGTTTGACTGAGCAGCTCTTTGAATAGCATCAACAGTTCAGTCTCTAGTTTTATATCTGCACCACATGAGGGGCTGAAAATCCTGTGCTCAATTTACCAGAGATCTCTCAGCCCCGAACTTTTTGAGATTTATATTTGGAAGGCGCTCAAAGACGAGGAGAGAGCACTGTAACCGTGTCCCCCACCACCTTTTTTTTTTTTTTTTCTCCTTCGTTAATTAATTATGTAACCAAACCCTCGTCTGATGTGGCTGGAAGGACGTTTCTGTGAAGGAATTCAAGTTTCTTTGGCTCCTCGGCAAAACCTGATCCTCCGTTCAGCGCTTTCCTGCCAGAATACTAATAACGCTTTGCTTTGCTTTCCGAAGCAGCAGAGGCTTTGTTGATATGAGGGTGTGGACCTGTGGGCAGAGAACGTGTGCCCATTTGTGTACATAAAAGAGACAGAGATAGTAAATGTGGCTGGAAGGGGACAGTTAAGTGTTTTTATCGGAGAGCGATGGATAAACAGGAAAGGATGGAGCGCACTAATTGTTTCCTTTTTCTTCTAAAGAAAACAGTTCTTCCTTTTTATATCCTTTTAACAGTTGAGTGTATTGGCAGGAGAATAAAAGCCAAGTCTGAATGAAATTCAGAATGAGATTGTTTTGTTTTTTTTGTAAATATTTTAAACTATAAGCCCTTTTAATTAATAGGTGCTTCATAAAGCGCCAGGAACCTCAATATTTCCATCTCCAAAGCTGTTTTTATGCACATCTAAGGCACACAAACCGTGCGCAGCCCATTTTCCAGTTGGCTTAGGCAGCGCAGCTTATGATTTGTGGCTTTGTTCGAGCCCCAGCATTTATTTTGCAGCAAGAAATCAGGAAATATTGTGGCGAAAATTCCATTCCATTAAGTTTGGAGGAGCTATTGGGACATTTAATCCCCTTTCAATCCCTTCCAGCGTTGGTTCACCGCTACATGGGCTTCGTGTTTTTAGCTGTGCGGTCGCCGCCAGATCATTATGTTATACTGTCAATGAAAGGGGGGGGAAAACTTGGGTGTTGATGCACGTCAGTGAAAGCAGCGGAGCTGAGGAGATTTTCTGTTTTGTGTTTTGTTTTTTTGTTTTTTTTTATGGATGAAGCTCACTGGGAAATGTTTTAGGGTTATTTTTTTTATCTACCTGATGTTTTTTGTTTGTTTTTTTAATGCTGGTTCACAGTTTGCCAGACCTGTTTCACGTTCATACCCGAGTATTGTCATTGAGGTGAAAATGTATTAAAAGAGTAATGGCTGCTAATTTAATTGCTAACCTTGACAAAAATGATCTTAATTCTCCTTCTAACCTGACACAGATTTAGCATTAAGTAGTTGGAGGAAACTATTGTTGTTCCAAATTCGTCTTTGGTTTATGCGTGTTAACTTATTTCCATTGATTTCAGTTAAAGCGCCTCACAAATATTATTACACCCACTGGTTATTAACCAAAACCTTCGAACATGGAGCTTTGCTCTCTTTGGCCTACATTCAAAACTCTACACCACAGTGAAACGTGTTGGTGGTGGCAGCATCATGCTGTGGGGATTCGGGTTGACGTTGCTAGAGATGTCTGTACTAGAGTGGCCCAGTCAAAGTCCAGAACAAAATCCTGCTTAAAATATCTAAGACTGATAAAATGTCAATAACCAGAGCCGGATAGTAACTTATTACATTTACTTGAGTAATTTTTTAGAAAAAATGTCTTCATGGGTATATTTTTACTATACTTTACTTTTTGCTATTACTTGGGTGCCATTCTTTTAGTTTTGCTACACGTACTACTTAGACTTCTTGTTTGGAATATAACAAGCTTAATTTATTTATTATTATTTTATACCTGCTGAGCTTCATCCTGTCCTAACATACAGTATATTTACTTTACTCACTGTAAATACTTCATAGGTTATTTTCTTTTCTTTTTTCTTGTTTGGAAATGTGTTACCTGAATCTGTTCTTTTTTTTTTCTTAATTATTTTTCATTTTAGTTTTTAACCTACCAGAATTTGGACATAACTTTACATTTTTGTCTGATTCCATCATGTTTAAACATTAGACCCAATGTTCCCATCAGATTCTTTTAGTTACTTTTTCTTTAGTAAAAACATGTTAAACCAGTCCTGCTCTTACTTCAGGACATTTTTTGGTTACTCTGCCCACCTCTACCAATAAATTACGTCGACTTGTGGACCCGAAAAATTACCAGAAGTAACAAAACCAAAAAACCCGAAGTTTATAAGAATATTTTTTTTACAAAGAACCGTGCCTCCATAAGCAAATTTGATCCTCATGGTTTTGTTGTTCTCCAATATTCCCCCAATTGTTGAGGGGAATTTTAGCCGAAATGCATCGTTTGGTTTCCTAAACATATCGTCTTTCATGTCTCCAAACTCGTCACGGAGCTGAGTCAGAACTTTTGGTAATCGGAGGTGAATTTCATTTTGTGCCTTCTTTCTTCTTCCTTTCGTCCCTCCAGGGAAAGCTGCATGATGCCGGTCAGCCCCGAGTCGTGTCCTCTCGTCCAGGCCTTCCTGGCCGAATGCCTCGGCCGCCTGTTCCTGGGTCACGCCCAGACGCAGCTGAAGACGGGCCTGCAGACCCAGGAGAGACACCTCTTCCTCTTCAACGACGCGCTGCTAGTCGCTAAGGCCAAGTAAGCTTCCCCCCCGTTGGTCCAAACGTCCTGAAATTACTCGTACTGCCTCTTCCTGCCGCAGTTCGTCTGGCAGGTTGCAGAACATGGAGACAGAAAGATGCAAACAAGGGGGAGGGGAAAAAAATCTGAATGAGAATATTTTGGAAGAACATTTACAAACTCGTTGGGTGTTCTGGTTCTTCCTGATGCGTTCCAGAGATAAAGTTACGTTTTATCTCTGGTACCTTCAGATCCTCCGATTTTTCCAAAGCGCACAATTATTTCCCAGCCGATGAAATCGTTTCGCTGGCCCCGCAGTGAGGGACTCCCCACCCACAAACTAAATCACACAAGGACTCGCAAAAATAGCAACTCGAGGCACACGGAGACATTTTTGAGGTTTGCGTTCAGAAATAGACTGTAGCGCTGCACTTACTGTACACACAGACACGGCAGGACGTCTGTGGTGTGTCCCGGCAGTCACGTGCCAGCGGGGTGGAGCTGACCCTTCCAGGACAGAGACAACCTGCTGTAATTGACTTTAATTTTTTATTTCTTTTGTGGTTGAGCGCGGGTTGAGTTAGAGGAATGTGCAACAGCAAGAGGGGAGAAGACATTCGGGATCTATGTGTGCTTTTCCCTCCGCTGTATCGACCGAATATGTTCAACTGGATCATCTACCTCTATAATTAGAGATGTGGTAAACGGATGCACATTTTACTCTGAAAATAGAAACTTTTTATATCTTTATTTATAGAAAGTGTGTCGTAGCTTAGCGGAAGCATATCGTGAAAGTCCAACCTCAAACTGGATTCAGTTAAAAGACTAGGAGAAAAGGCGCCCAGTGTGGCGTCCCACACTGGACGCTTTATAAAGGCAAACTGAATGCATAAACTAATCGTCATATTCATTCATTCCTCCTGAATCAATGATTTGTGAAATAAATAATTTGCTACAGGGATTCTGACTCCCAACGGCAGGAGAAGGGTTTGGATACAAACACGCACCACACTTTTCACAAAGTTATTTTAAACTAGTTTGAACACCAGGCATCTTTTACACTCCTCAGGTAATACCACAATGCATTTAATGCGGGCCTATGATGCAAAATTTACATTTTGCACGCTTTTGTTCTTCCTTTTGGGCTTCAGCTGTTTCTAAAAACACTACCTAGTCCTTTGGGGGGAGGTTTGGCATTCAGTTTGGTGTCTGGAAAACGAGCTGTTGCCTAGCAACCCCAGCTAAACCTGGTTCGTCTCCTCATGTGCTGTACAATGGCTGCCGGAAAAGACAAGTGTCTTGTTGTTGACTTGCCATCCAGAAACCACTTGTGGCGTTCTTGTTGGTTGTGCAGGAGGCTCCACTAATGCTTTTCAAAGATGCACGGTGGTGTAACTGCGTACCTGTTTACATTCGCACATGAAAATGGCTGCAAGCGGTGAGTGGTCAGCAGCAGCTTATTTAAAGAGACAGAGGCCCTAAAACAGCTCATTCTGGAAGGCAGAATTGAACAGACTAAGATCTCACAATCCAAGAATGAGTTTTATGCAAACATAAATGTAATGAACATGTTTTACATAGACTTATCCTAACCTGTTCAAGGAAGCATAGTAGGTCTCCTTTAGACGTCTGGAACAGTTGGAAAACTTTTCAAGACTCCGATTTTTATCTGGGCTAACAGTTGTTTTGTACCTTTGCAGGTCTCCTACTCATTTCAAAGTAAAAGCCCAGGTCAGAGTGTGTGAGATGTGGACGGCGAACTGCATGGATGAGGTGTGTGAGGGAAGCACAAACCCAGAGAGGAGCTTCGTCATGGGATGGCCCACCTGTAACTTTGTGGCAACTTTCAGGTAAATATCTAGACTTGCACGCAAAACAGAGTAAGAAAAATGACTTTTAGAGACGCATAGAGCTGCATTCTTAAATGACTGTAATGTGATTCAAATAGGAGCAGATTGATGTCATTTGTCGTCGTCATACAGAATTTAATTCAAATGCTATCCCTCAGCATGAAATGCTCTTGTGAGTCAACAGGCTTGTGTTTCTGAAAGAGTACACAATGTTCTGAGATGCAGAAGCACATCACGGAGGGGGAACTACAAATCAAAACGCGCGGCTATAAAATCCCTTAAACCCTCGAGCGTTTGTGGCTGTTCCCGTTTTTTTTTTTCGAAGCGGTTCAACCGAGAGAAGACAACCTCATGTGTGCATGACGGGCCCCGACATGTAGCACAAACAAACGCAGTCGCACATGCCATGCCGTGTTTATGCACCTGCCTGTCAGCACCACACACACACACACACACACACACACACACACACACACACGCATCGCATTTTCTGTTAGCAGGAATCAAGCCTTCGCTTCAGGCAAAGTCTGCGGTTTGGGATTTGGAGAGAAGCTAAAGCTTTAATTATTATTCTTTTTAAAAACATTTTTCTTTTCTTATCTTCAGCTCTGAAGAGATCAAGGACAAGTGGTTGTCACTCATCGTTGGGTGAGTTGCTCCCTGGAACAAGCGCAGATCACATTTTTTGTAATACTTGAGATGTTTTTTGTTCAGCTCTGCGTGAGTGAAAAGTGAAACTCGATATAAAATGAACTATGTGACAGCCGTTGAAGTTATTTCATGACAGTGATTCTGAATGGAGCATAATTAATTGCTCTCCTTTCTTTTTCTCTCCATGTTCAGTCGGTTAAACGAAGGAAAAGAGAAGGACGATCCCAAAACCATTCCTCTGAAGATATTTGCCAAAGACATTGGAAACTGTGCATATGTACGCTTCCTTACTTGCTTCCCCTTTCTATTCCTACATCACAGAGATGTCTTCACTTATTAGTAGCATTGCCAACGTTTTATTTTATGCGACACACAAGTAAATCCGTGATGTTCCTCCAGGCCAAGACGCTCGCCGTCAACAACAATGACAGAACCGACGACGTCATTCGAATGGCTCTGCAGCAGTTTGGCATATCGGTAAGTAACAACGCAAACAACTTAATCTGACACTGAAGAATCTCTTCGTTTTCGGCGTTGTGGATGTGACTTACACGTGAACAGAGATTAGTCTGTCAGAGTGCTGTGGATGATTTATAATCTCTCTAAAAATTCAGAAAAACTTGGGTTTCAAAAATAGATTTCAATTCACATTCAACATTTTGATTTCTACGCTTCTAGCATTGACTAGTCATTAGTTTATTCACTTTAGCACCAGAGGCGCTGTCACACTGGGTGGATAGGTACACGGTTTCTGCAAAACAGTTTTTTTTTTAAACGTTTATTTAACCGGATAAACAAAATTTGAGATCAAGGCTTTTCCACCTGGCTAAGAAAGGCAACAGCACACGACACAATGACGGAGAGAAAAAAATATGCAAAATGTGAAAAATTGTCAATAAGGTGCAGTAGCTGTGGCAGTTTCAGATTTAAAACAGCTAAAACATAGGCACTGTTAATAGGATATCCGTTTTTTATTTTATTTTGTGAAAAGCGTTCAGTGAAATAAGTTCTGACCGTTTTAGTTCAGCTAGCAAAAGGCCAGAGAAGCTGAAAGCTGTCACTTTGTTTTTCTGCACACATGAACATAGAAAAGCGAACTTTCCTCAGAGCACGAGGCTTATCTTATTAGACGCTTCAGTTTTACATGCCTCGCTGGTAGCAAATGTGTCTAACTTTGACTTTACTTCCTACAGTGAACAAGTTCACTGGAAAATAGATTGGGTTTTCAAGTTTTTGGGTCTTGATGTGTTGCTTCTTTCTCAAACAAAAGTGAATTTCTTCTTCTTCTCTGTTAAGGGTTGTGTGAAGGATCACCGCTTGTGGGTCAGTTCCTGTAAAGATGATCCTCCATATCCTCTCATTGGTGAGCATTTTTGTTATCTAATATTAAATGAGCAATATATGATAGGAATGATTCCTAAGAAATTATCCATGTAGTTTTTTTAATATACATAGTATCACAAATTTCAAGTTGAAAACATCAGGCGAGAAGTAAAAGCTAAGAAAACCCCTCAGCAGGGCGTCGCTCCTGTTTAAGCATCAGAAAGTCAACATCTGGGAGCGTTTCAGTCCAGATGATTTTTCTTTTTCTCTTTTACTCGCGGTGGTATTTCCCTGACATTCCTCCACCATAATCTTTTTATTCTGTCGTTCACGTGAAATTTTCCTCCGTTTTTTTTTTTTTAAGACGTCGCTGTTGCGCCGCGCCAACTTGGGCCATAGTTTCTATCACGTTTTCTCTTGTGCTTCTCCTCCTCGCGCTGCACATACCACAGCTTCAGCCTCTTAACCTCTGCGCTCTGACCTTTCCATTCAGGCCACGAGTTTCCCTTTAGCATCAAGATGAGCCACATTCGGGACGGAGGGAGCAGCCCTGGCGGACAAAGAGGAGGGCAGGGGAGGGAGCCCATGAGTCCGACCGACTGCCCCGAAGTTCTGCTGCTGGACCAGTGCCTTCCCCCAGACACCCAGTGCCAGTTCATCCTCAAACCCAACAAAGTGGTCCTTGAGCCGCCACAGATTATAGGTGAGTTGTTTTTTTTGTTTGTTTTTTAAAAAAAAAGGTTTTTAAAATCAACATTTCATCAAAATACATCCAATCTGGGACAAACTTCCAGAAAATTGTAAAACACAGAAGTCATTTAAATCCACTAAACCTGTTTACATTTGCCTTTGAACCGTAATTAACGGAGCATTGTCCAACTATACATGACGCCTATTGATGTTTTTGATGATGGCACTCGATGAAATGTAATGTTTGCTCTCAAATTGGTGACTTTTTTTATGATGGAAAGGACTTTGACCGTCCTTGTAGCTGAAATGTGCTGTGAAAATAAACTTGATTGCCACCATTCTGGTCAGAAACTTTGCAAAAATTGGAAAAAGTTTGGTAAAGGATGAACAAAATGACTCTAAAAACTAGTTGGGAATTCTGATATTGGACGTTTGGGCAGCTGCCCAGGGTGGCATTAGAGAAGGGGCCACATGAGCGCCAGATATAAGTTGTGCTTCTGAAGAAGTTTTCTATTGCTTTCATGCATGTGCAACTGGCACCACTTGTTTGCTCTTAAGGACAACAGAAATCAGGTGATAACCTGCACTTTGGTTGGAATTAGCAGAAGGAGACTTTGGCTGCTTCTGACAAAACCCTCCTACTTGTATACCTTGTATACTTGTAAACCAGAGAGAGTCATGGAGTTGGATCGATGGACAGTTGCTTTAAGGCAGAGGGGTCAAACTGTAGCTTTACGTTTCTACCCTCTAGAGGGCCAAATAAAATGAACTTTAAGATAACAGTTTTTGTAAATATTACTTTTTTTCCATTTGTACCGAGCCAAATTACATCAGTGTGAAAAGTTGTCGAAAAAAAGCTGCATTTAAAGACGTACTTATTGAAAGCAGACAAATTTGAACAGTTTATAAAACTGGTGTTTTTTTTTCCCCTTTGAGGACGTTGATGATCTTTATGTGGCGCGAAATGAAAAACAAGTTTGACATGCGTGACCAGCTCCTGCCCGTCGGTCCGATTGTCTGTGAAACTGCATGAATAAATATGAAAATGAAGAAGCGTTGATGCAGAACAGAAAGTACTTCCTTACCTGAGCAGCCTCACGTTTATGCTTCGGTCGGCGTCGTTCAGGCTGCGGACGGAGCGACAGGTGCACAAGAAGAAAAGAACGGTGGGAAGAGATCGAAACGACAAAGGGTTACAGCAGGGACGCTGAGGCAAAATACAAAGAAAAAAAAAAACCGTCAAGATGGACAGAGGCAAAGAAGCCCCAGAAGGCACAGAGGCGAGTGTGAGAATAGGAAGATGGAAAGCGAAAAGAGGTGACACAGCTATTGAGTAAGACCGAAGGCCGGCAGAGGTGAAGGAAAAAAAACAAGCGATCTCGGATGATGGCGAGAGAGAGGAATTTGGTTAGAGGGGGGAGGATAAGAAAACGGGGGGGACTTTGAATACGAGCAGGATGGAGAAATGTAAAGGGGGGAGGAAGAAAAACACGACGGCTGCGGCGGATGGGGCCGAGGACAAACTGCGGATACAAAAACCGGAATGGAAAATAAAAAAGAAAGAGAGGGGATGACATGGGGTTTAAAGGAAAACAAGTTGTGGAGCAAAAAAACTGTGTTTTCCAGTCGAGGAGGCTCCAGTTTACCCACCGCAAGCATCGCCGCGGATTCTTTAGCTTCAACCATAACAGCGTGTTACACAATTCCTCCATACCAGCCTCACAGCCGTGGACGGGTAATTGCTCACACCCTCACTGACAGATCCCGAGTGTTTGCATCGACCCAGTGGCTGCAAGGTAGAATCCCCTTTTCAGGTTGTGGGGGAAAAAAAACAACAACTTTCTCCTCATCTTTCCTCTTGGTGGATCCATAAGTAGACATTAAAAATATGTACTTGACTTGGAGGATTTTATGAAAACCTTAAATAAGTTGAAGAGGTACAAATACTTTGAAAAGCACCATAAGTAATGATGAGAGGCGGTGGAGGACTAAAAGAATTTGAAAGTAAAAAGTATCTGTCCAAGAAATCACTAGAGTAAAAAAAAAAAAAACCTCAACTCACGTTCTGATTTACTTATCAGACATTTACTATTTAAAAATTACATCGACAGACAGACCAAAATGTAAAGTTATGTGAAAATTTTGCCATTTTAAAGACCAAATTGAAAATAATTCATGTAAACAACAAAAACTTAAAAATCGGTTTCTTTCAATATGAAACTTTTGGGTAACACTTTATTTGACGGGGTGAGCATAAGACTGACATGACATTATAATAAACACAAAATAACACCTGTTGGGAACATGAAGGAGTCTTTATGAAGGTTTATGACTGTTGTCATGAGGTAAATAATGACACTTTTAATGCAAATTTTAATAGAACTTTTCATTAGAAGGGTCATTATTGACCGACTAAAGCAAAGACGACACTTTTAATGGACTTTTAATGCATCTTTTAGAGCAACTTTGCATTAAAAGTGTCATTATTTACTAAATGACACTTCATGTCAACAGTCGTAAACATTCATGAAGACTCCTTCGTGCTCCTGGCGGCTGTTTTGTCATGTCAGTCTTATGCACACCCCTTCAAATAAAGTGTTGCCAATTTATCACATTTTAGCAAAAACTGCAGATGTGTCTGCAGGTGAATCTTTGGTTAAAACATGTTTGATCTTCACTCAGTGGGTAGAGTACCCAGTGAATTTTACCCAAGAGTAGCAATACTTCATAATAAAGTTACTGAAGTAAAAAGTACAATGTAGTAAAACTATTCCTAAAAATAATTTTTTTTTCGCCCTCCAAAAAAATTTGACTAGTTATGACAGAAGTGGTTCAGTCACACCACTCCTTCCGTGAAGATTTTGTTTTCTGCGTTTTATCAAAAAGATCACTCGGTTTCGATACAAAATGTTCTGCTAAATCGCTGCAACGTCTCGAAGATGCTCACTTAATCCAGAGCTGTCAGCTCCAGGCATGGAGCGTCGTCTGCCTGCTGGGTCTCCAGACCACCACAGCCCTCGTCATTCACACATGATTATTAAGCCATTAAACCGTTGAGGTGCTTCATGCCTTGGAGCTGAACATGAATCATCAGGTTTGGTTTATCTTGCGAGGTTCTTTATGGGGGGGATTATTTTGACACAACTCCGTTTTCTCTTGCGCAATGGGATTGAGAAGTGTGGCCGCCACGTCACTCCCTCTCTAAACACCAAAAAAAGAAAAAAAAATGTTTCCAATATACCATCTCCGTCACCCAAACATGCTTTATAATTTCTCTTTAAAATGTTCCAGATGATTTGCTCCAATTGTGGTTTTGGGGGTTAAAGGAGCTTCTTGGCTGAGGTCGGAGAGAAGACTTAGAACAAAAACCACTAAACGGAGCCTGCTGTGCTTCTCGATGGAATCGGATGAAATATAATGGAAACTGTCATCATGACTTTGGTTGTGTGTTAAGTTTTGATGACCTCGGGTGCGTCTCTACAGTTCTACTGTTTAAGTGGAGGTAGTTTGTTGTATGCAAAGACCCTGAATGTGAAGCGTAAACTTGAACAGATACGTTGTGAAGTAACAACTGTTGACGCATTGATCCACGTTTTGGAGCCGATGTCCAATTTACGATTTTTCTGAAGCTTTGACGCACTGATTTTTAACCACTGTAAGGACTTCCCTTGGTGACCTCAGGATATATTTCAGTGTTTTTTTGGTATAAATTTGTTTACTATGGTACATTTATAGTCAACAAGTGATTTCACCAAAACAGCCAAAGGTTGTTTCAGTCGGCAGAACTTCACTGGTCCAGGTGAGTTCAAAGTCTGGTCACTAATTTTTGTTTGTTTGTTGGTAAAAATTTAGCCAACAAAATGGAGAACAATTGATGAAACCCTAAAATTTGGAAATTGTCTGTTTTTCTTTTAATAAGGCAACGATCTGAAGCCATTTTTTTTAAATGTTTTTGATCTTTAATGATATACAGATTTTATAAAAAAAAAAAAAAGTGTTTTTGAGCAGGTATGACTAAATAAATGAATAAAAAACTAACTCTTCCATTTTTAACTTTATGCATTTTGTTTGGACACCACCACTCGAGTTTACGGGACAGAGATGGAATAAAACTCAAAAACAGTCGTCCCCTTTTATAAGTCACATCCTTGGCACTTTTCACAACACAAAAGGTCACCATATCAGAAGAGGACACTAATTACCAATTGTCTGACCTGATATTTGAGACACAACAAATCATATTTACTAATAGATGAGCTAAATAGTTTTTATCTTGAACAACTTACTGTACTGGAATTAGCATTGCTAACTGTGCACCGCCTCACTCTGCTAAATGTAATTTTTGTTACTGATTTGTCAGTTGGTGTCTGTTTTTATGACTTTGTTTCTGTGGTTTTAGGATGCACAAATGAACTTGATTTGATTGTCCTTAGCATAAGTACAACCGACCTTCACTCGTAGATTTGTATGCCAACGTTTCCAATACGGATAAAAGTGCAAAAAGAAAAGAAGAATCTTGTTTGAATCTGTTCAGCATTCCTGTTATCTGCTGAAGTTTGACTGACTCACACCAAACGTTCCTCCGTAGAGAGTACGATGTGGTCAGCTTTCTGCATTTTCCTTGACATTGAAAATGGCCGAGTCTTCCTGCCTTTGCAATGTTAAGAGTGTCTTTAGGTGAATGAAGTAAAGCACTAAAAGAACAGGGATTTTTTCTTTTACTATTTATCTGCATATTCTTGAATAAAAATGTACTTGATGTACATAAAACACTTTCACAACTTTCCCAGAAAACAGAACGACACACTATGTAGAAGAAACAAACACATTTTGTCCATTTGGAAAACTTGGAACGAACTTTTGTTGCATTTATGACCTTTTTAACTCTCGTACTCGGTACGTTGGACCGGTGCAGAAATGTTGTTTACAAAGTGCAGGAATGAGAGCAGAAGTAGCACATAAAGTTCAGCAATTAACCTGAATTGCTCAGTGCATTTTTGCCTGCTGTGTGTGTGTGTGTGTGTGTGTGTGTGTGTGTGTGTTCAAGGGTTCCAAACCGTTTCTTGATGCTATGATTACAATTTTTTTTTTCTTGAGCAAAATCCCATCACTTACTTTTTCCCCTCATTCCATTTTTTTTTCTTGAGCTCTACTGAGACCAAAATTAAAGCTAGTCCGCTAACCAAAGTAGCAACCACATGTAACTGAGGGGCTGCCCTCTATTAGATGTTTGTCAAATCCCATATTTTCTGTCATATTTAGGCTGCCAGGCTTCTCATATCAGAGTCTGAGCTCTGATATAACAGAGCTTAAAGAAGAAGGCAAGAATTAGAACTATCTTCTTTGTTTCAGCGTTTTAAAGTCACTGCGTTCTCGAGGCTTTGGCCCACTGTGTGGACAAGCGGTCTGTCTGTCGCCTCCTCGTTGAGTCGTAATAATTTCGCAGCAAGGTCAGCGGTCCTTTGTTGATGAGAAGTACCGGAGCGGGCCAGTAACTGAGTTGCTGTTGAACTTTTGTTGCGTCGTTCAGGCACGACGCCATGACTGACTGTTAAATCGTGAACTCTGCAGTGTGTTTTGCGTGGGGCCTGTTTTGGCCGCGGGATCCCCCGCCCGCTTAAAGAAGCTTTTGTTTTTGTTCGAGTCCCCACCCTCGGATACGAATCACAACTGCCTAGTAAAGTAAATGGCGTTATTTGAAGGCCGTA
This sequence comes from Poecilia formosa, assembly GCF_000485575.1. NCBI lineage: Eukaryota > Metazoa > Chordata > Actinopteri > Cyprinodontiformes > Poeciliidae > Poecilia > Poecilia formosa. The sequence continues at coordinate 375,191 of NW_006800416.1, forward strand.
GGCAGGCCGGATTCGCAGCAGTTGTGTGCGAGTGCAGCCGCTTGTTAAAAGATTTATTACGAGGTTTCGTGTTTTTTGCCAGGTCACTTGCTATTAGCAGCACATTGTGTGATACCAGTTGATATGAAATCTCTTTATGGGTGGTAATAGAAATAATTAGGGTTTTGTGTAAGTAGTTCACACAAAGACTAGGATAAAGTCAACTTAGCTCAACTGATCCCAACATGCAGGAAGCACTCTCGCCTTGCAGCAGGAAGGTCATTGGTTCAAATCCTGGTCTGGGGTCTTTTCTGCATGTGAGGGTTTTCGGTTGCATTTTCCACTTTTTACCAACGGATCACAGAAGCGTTTGAATCCTTTTCACATTTTTTTGTTTTTTTTTCTCACGTTGCAACTACAAACTCGTGCCAGTGCACCCGCAAAAGGTAGAGATTAATTCTGAACTGCAAGGAAAATGATGCGTGATTTTCAAGTTTTAGCTCAAATAAAAACCTGTAAAGTGCATTTATGTTCAATCGCCTTTTACTCTGAGACCCCTAAATGAAATCCGGTGCAACCAGATGCTAGAAGTGATCTGGTGAACCAAAACTTTTGGTCGTCTGACACCAAAACTTAGTTTTCTGGCTCACGTCTAAACTAGCTCTACCATTTGCTAGTCGATTAATTGTCCCAGAAATTATTGCGAAAAACAATAATATTGTTTTGAGACCATTTTTAAGTAATATATTGATAATGGCGAAATAATTCAAGTTTGCCCTCATAGGACTAATAAACACAACAAGCAAAAACTATGAAATAAAATGGAAATTAAAACCACATATAGCCAAAACCATAAATGACATGGACTATGAAGCAAAATTACCTTTCAAAAAATATGAATCATCAGAATGGAAATTATTGAGCTTATTTTCGTTTATAAAGCGATTGACTATATTGCGACAGGCTTAATCTAAACTTTGAACAGCAGCCATTAAGAGGAGTCTGCAGCTACTTTGCATTCTGTAATTATTACTTTGTATATTTATATATATATTTTTAAACAATTCCATACATTTTAACAGGCGGCTCAGAGTGAGCAGACGCATGGCAGACCTGTGCTTGCAGAGCGCAGGTACAGACTGTGACCTCGGCACGCAGCAGAGGACACGCAGTGACGAATACGAAGAGACAACCACAGGGCCCCTTGCATGTATGTCAGAGGACATCCAGAAAAACATAACCACATCCTACTGGCTCACACACAAGCCTCAAAATAAACGCTGTCCTCAGCCACCAACACACGCCTTCCTTCATTTTCCTCAGCGACTCCTTCTGTGGGTCTGACTCGTTCCCTTTTCATGAAACCTGCACTGAATGCACCCGTCCTCCCTGCGCACGCCTCACCTCAACCTGCCCTCAAATGTAGCTGCAGGGAGACCCGACAAAGTAAATGATGAATCAGTTAATCCCATCGCAAGTTAAAACGAGCTCAGGAAGTTCCACTGACTTATTGTTTTTCTCTTTCTACCAAAAACTGGATGACAAAAGTTTTCAGTCTGGTACTTTGGTCTCAACTGGACCTTTTTTTATTTAGCGACTTTATACATAATTTTATTTGTTTTTTGTTTTGTTTATTTTACACTTAAAATAACTTCCAGTTCCAGTGTCACATGTTCATTAGAATTTAATTGTTCTTGCACTTTTACACCATTACCCTTAAAAACGCTCTCAAAACGACAATATTACCGTTTATCGCAATAACTTCTGGGACGATTTATCGTCCAGCAAAATGTTTTATCGACACAGGCTTAACTAAAGCCACTGTGAATGAAAATGCAGATTAATGTTGTTTAAGACGCGTTACCTGAAACCAACACCTGCATGTTCTTTACTTGTTTTTCCTCTGCAGAGCCCGGCCACCAGAAGACCTTCAAGAGGAAGCGATCCCTGATCAACTGGCCTTTCTGGAGGGGCTCCAGCACCCAGCTGGACAGCCTGCCTCTGTCCCCATCGCTGCTGTCTCCTAGCCAGGGACGGCTGTTTGGACAGCCTCTGAACTCGGTGTGCTCTTCAGATCACGGCCTGCCCAAGCCCGTCATGGTGAGATGACTGCAAGTTACTCAGATTAAAGATTTTTGGGGAGACGGGAGGAAAAAAAAAAACAAAGGAGTGAAATAATGTCTTTTTCTTCTCCTGTTCTGTAGGAAATGTTAGTGTTCCTGTATCAGGAAGGGCCGTTCACCAAGGGCGTGTTCAGGCGGTCGGCTGGCGCTAAGGCCTGCAGGGAGCTTCGGGACAGGCTGGACAGCGGGACGGAGGAGCCGGAGATCACACACCAGTCTGTGTTCGTCATCGCCGCCGTCCTCAAGGTAACGCCGCCTCTCAGCCCGCACCCAGCTCTCTCACCCGTCCGATACCAGACAACAGAGGGCAGGTCCGACTGAAGCGCGTCCAAAGTCGCCCGAGTCCAGACGGGCTGGTGTGTGTCGGCGCAGGCGGCCAGGCAGGGAGCCAGGCTCGCTCACAAGGTGCTGCCTTGTTCAGCTTCCAGCCCAAGCAGGAGCAGCTCAGGTGTTTAACTGGCTGCCCCTCAGACTGGGGGGAAAAAACAAAACAAACCAATTTAAAAAAGAATATATGAGATATTGTCTCGTTTTTCTACATTTACTTAAACTATTTGCAGCGTCTTAAAAATATGTCCATCCCCCTTGAAGTTTTTCCCCATTTTATCCCCCCAAAAGTCACAGGGCCAACACTGGCTCACACACCAGCCTCAAAATAAACGCTGTCCTCAGCCACCAACACGACTATGCTGGTGGCTAAATAACGACTTGAGCCATTATTGTATGAAATGCAAATCTGAATAGTGTGGCGTGCATTTATATTCAGCCCTCCTGAGTCACAACTTTGTAGAAGCATCTGTTTTTTGAGAGGTCGATCAGATTTGCATGTGATTTCCTGCAATGGGCTACTTTGTATTTAGCCACTTTAATCTTTTTTTTAATATATAAAAGGCATCCCCAAAGCATGATGGTGCCTCCACTGTGTCTCACTATGAAAATTTGTTGAAAATTATCTCCTTTTTTTTTAGCAAACCAGTGTGTTGTCTTTCTGTCTGTCTAGTTAAGAACTTATGTTGTGTTTGTCCCAATACAATACAAATACAGCAACAAAATATGTAAAAGTACAATGAGTGCGATTGTAAAATTATTTCTCTCAGTATTGGAGTCGTGAAGCTCCTGCTAGCTGAATATGAAAAGTGTTTTTCTTTTTTTTTTTAGCTGTATGTTAAAGAAAAGACAGCAAACCTCAAAGGTCGTAAATAAAAAGTACATTATTAACAACCTGTAGCTGCTGCTGTTGTTGTTGTTGAATGTCTTTAAGATTGACTAAACCTAAAAAATTAAAGAAAAAAAAGGTCGTCATTACGTTCTGTGCTTACAGGACTTCCTGCGAAACATCCCGGGCAGCATACTGAGTGTGGATCTGTACGATCAGTGGATGGATGTGATGGAAGGAGACGGAGGAGAGGAGCGGCTGCCGGGTGTTCAGAGGTAGGAGCTGGAAGTCCTGGACCGGTTCATACTTGGGCTCCAGAATCTTTCCTGTCCGCTAAGAATGTTCCCGCTCAGCTGCGTCACAGGGAGGTCGTGTTTGTTTGCCATACAGATTAAAGGGCGCGACACCCAGCGCCTCTTACACTCCAGAAGCGGCAAACTGAATTCCTTCTGCCGAAGGAAAAATAAATAACACGCAACATGGAGGCAAAAATGGAATCTGCAGCCGAGCTGCTGACCTAGAGCCTCTTCTGTACATATAAATATATTTTAAAAAGAGATGTGCACATGAATCTGTCTCTTCTGTCAGACTGCGTGTTTCTGTCGTTACATGTCCTGTCTGTCCTGCTGCAGGCTGCTGCAGCTGCTGCCCAGTGAGAATCATCTGCTGCTGCGTCATGTGATCGCCGTGCTGCACCACATACAAGGCAGCGCCCACGACAACCAGATGAACGCCTTCAACCTGTCGGTCTGCATCGCTCCCAGCATGCTTTGGCCTCCGACCCCAAGCACTCCGGAGATGGAGGGAGAGGCCACGAAAAAGGTGCGAAACCCGGGAGTTTTTTTTACAATGTTTCAGTTCATCAGGTTTATTAGATGAGATTTGGTGGAAATATTTAACAAAATGAGAGGGAGGGAGGGGGATATTTGGGAATATGTAGTCGTCTGAGATGGCAGTGAAGTTTAGCGTTTGGACTAAAAATCAAGATGTTCTAATTAAATGTACAGGTAAGTTAGTTTTGTTCAAATTTAACTCCCAAAAATGTTGAAACAATTTGTATTAATTTTATTTGTTTTATTTCCCATAATATGTCTGTTTAGAAATTATGAAAGTTCAAAATCTAAAAATGAAAATGAGCTGAAATAAAATGGCCGTAATCCAAAATGTACTTGCTGACCTGATTGTGTTAATTTCAAACTAATTATAAAGATAATATTACTTCTGCTCTTCTAGTTTTTCCTCTCATGGTTCATCATATTTTAGGGTTTAGAGATTAAACATGAGTGAAATTGTAATAAACCTTTTAAATCTTATCTAACAAGGTTCCATGTCAGCCGTTTCCCTGACAACCAAAGCTACATTTTGCATTAGCAACAACTAATGCAAAGTTAAGAAGCTCAGCTTGCTAGCAAGATCTATTTTAGCATTAGCGCAGTTGTTAAATTAGTTTCAGCTGGATAAAAAGACCTACATTTCTGATTTGACAGATCATAACTTTTCCTCAGCTGATACAGATGTAATACACCCTGACCGTTCCCTGCTGGATGCCATACACTGTGGAGCTAGCATCTTAAAATAAATCCTAATCTAAATGTCTACGAAGGCAAACAATGTTAGAATTTAACAGTTGTTGAATTAAAATTTTTTTAAGAGATTAACCAAATTTTAAATTCCTTCTTTTTTCTTCTTACTCTGAATGTTTCTGTATTTAACCAACAGAAAACTATTTGATGGAAATAAAGGGAGCAACTTTGGAAGTTTTCTGCATAAAACAGGTTAGCCTTTTCCTCGTTTCTGCATTTCGTGGTAACCTAACCCCGCAGCTGCCTCTTATTGAGCCACAGCCTTATCAGTCTAACTTCCAGGAATAAAGCAAGCGTATTTCCCAAAACTCTGGATAGTCGGATCTCTTTCAGTGTGTGAGTGAGTAATGCAGCAAGTGAGTGTGTGTTGACAAAATTTTTCCTATCGCAGGAGTAAAGTGTTTGAGGATGACTGCTTTGAAATCGTTGTGACAGTAAGGCGTGCGTGGAAAGAGTCTCGTTCACAAGCCTTTGTATGGAAATAATCCTAAAATGAAATCATCAGATTCTTGTGTTCAGATGAGAATAAAACCTCTGAGATTACAACAAGACGCTGCAGAAAAACTGGAGCAGTTCCAGGTCCATACCTGACAAGTGTCTTTTATTACTTTTACTAAACCTCTTGTAGTTAATATTTCCAATTATTTTTTTATGTAACAGACATTCAGGTGGTTTAGCAAAGCAGTTAAAATGCAGCAAAAAATAAAATATCAGATTTCTATCCCAACTTTCACTTTTTGCAAGCTAGCAAACTAGCGTTAGGCATTTGGGTCAGTTTGCGTCTTTGGACCCCATTTCATGCCATGATTCTTTTATATGTACCTATCTATGCAAGTTGGGACATATAAGTTCATTGTTGTTTGTAGTTTAGAATATTTAGGGATGATGCAGATAATTATAAAAATGCTGAAATCCTTTGGGTAATCAAATTAATTTGCATAATGTTGTCTGAAAACTTTGTATTGGAATCCATTTTCACTTCTTTTGGTTCTGATCCCCGTTTTGAACCTCTTGACTCTTATAAAATATGAAAGATGAACTCTTCCTTGTAGCACAGGTTGCCGCTGCAGGAAGTTAGAAAAGTTACAGTTTTATTTTATTTATTTTATTTATAAATACCTACTTGGGTGAGTAATTATTGTAAAGACGAGGCAGAGCTGCTTCTTCCTCCAGAGCCCATCATCAAGCTTCACAACTCATTTTGATTTGTGGTCAGTTTTAAAATGTTATTACTGAGCACAACATGCAATCTCTGTGTGTGGTTGATTTGCTTATCATTTCAAAAGTGTGTGTGTGTGTGTGTGCGTGTGTGTGCGTGTGTATGTGAGAGGGAAAGCTAGTGTGTGTGTTCCTTAGAGTGGCTGAGGTTCATTGAGAAAACATGCAAAGAATTTCCTACACAATCCCAAAGCCAAATATGTGTGGAGAAATGTGTCACTGCAACCCCCCTCCCCTTGCCCTTCTTTCTTTCTTCACACACGCACACACACTTGTCAGCACAGAAATCCTCAACACCCTCAAATACCAGAAGATCAGTTTCACAAATACTCCCCTGGTCACAGTTTCCCTGCCGCCACAGTGGATGTTTGTGTTCCAGTAGGCAGCCTTTCCTTCTAACAAGGCAGATTTGGACGCTTCCCACCGGCTGCTAACCTTGTCGTCAGACACGTGGACACTGAGATTTAGCAGATTTTGTTTTGCCTGAGTGTCTGGTTCTCCTTCACAGCAGCATATAATTTAAATGCTTTTGGCTGAACATAGTTGTGTAGGAGCTTCTGAGGTAATTGCAGCTTTAGTTTGTGCGCACTTTGTTTTTTTTTTTTCCTGACTTTGGTTAAAAAAGATATATATATATATATGCTGGCCAGTCCTTTTACTTCTGCCTGTTTTTTGTTTTTTTAAATGCGCTGACTTCTCTCTGTCGTTGAAACAGGAAGTTATTCCACAGCTTTGGCTGCGTAAGTGAGTTTCAGATACCGAGCGTGTTGCACTGATCTGCAGTGCCTGGCATCTATGACTTTTTCCAGTTTTGAACACAATCCTCTTTACATTTCATTATATTTTTGCGTCATATAGACATAACACAAAGCTGGTGGAGTTGAAGCAATTTATTTTTAGTTTGCAAATCAAAATCAAATGAAGACTGGAAATGGAAAGTTTTGAGTTTCCATTTCAAACATGCGCAAAACTTTCAGTGTTCCACTAATGTCAAAAGAAACACTTTGAGCTGCGGCATTTTATTAAATGTGAAACGCAACAAAATCACCCTTGAATAAGTTTCCCTACTCAATAAGTCATTTAAAAAAACATCCTCCAGCCACTTCCTGTCGTCTTTTTCGCCGGTAGTAAAACCCAGTTACGACAAAAGTGTTTACAGTTTTCCAACATGTACTAATTTCAACACATCCAAAAAAAATCACCTCAGCCTACTGCAATTTATTTATTTTTATTTTTTGGGTGAAAAAAACAATCGAGCCCAAAAATCTGGAATTATATGCCAGATATTTTCCTTGAAACATATTTTTCTATGTTTTTCCTTTGGATAAAGTTCACAACTTTGTCCCTTCGCTCTTTCCATGGATTTTATTGGAGCCGTTTGTTCGTGGCTCCTTTCTTGGCATCTTTTGGCTCGTGGGTCGCCACAACACGGCCTGGAAAAATGTTGCCCTGGATTTCATTTAAGGGTGTGAGAGTAAAAGGAGCTGAAGACAAATGCCTGCCCTGCATTTTTGATCTTTATTTACGTATGCTGTACTTTGTGTTGGTCTGCAAAGCGTTAATGTTTTGCGGTTCCAGCGTGACGAAAGGTGAAAGTTGTAGCAGGTCTGAATGTTTTTGCTCATGCATTCGTCACAGAGTCAGAGCGGCGGGAAACAACAACAGCTCCTCTTGTGTAAACCCGACAGGCAGACTCGAGCAGAAACTTTCCACAGTTTGGGACTCTGGTGTTTGTGTGGGACGTCGTCTTTGGTGTTTAGTAAATTTTCTCTGTTTGGTTTACGAGACGGCGGCTTCAGACAAAGTTTGGTGATTTGTTTGAAGTCTGAGCTGATAGCAAAGCAAAGAAACTGCCGGCGTGTTTTACGAAAACCTGACCTCGTCGGAATGTCCGTTCCTTCCAGTAAACAGGACCTTTTAGGACCCTCTTAGCCTCAAAACGTTCCGGTTTATATTACGATGCGCGCTGGATGATGAGTAGACGAGCCTTCTGGACTCGTCTTGCTCACAGAGCGAGCAAATATCAGAGCTGGAAACTCTATGAAATCAGCAGGACATCATCCATAATGGCGGGGGGAAGGAGTTCCAGAAGGACGTCTCGATGAGTCAGGGATGCTGTGGAATGCAAATACTCTTGAAGGACTTGGGAAGTTGACGTCAGCGTAGCACAAACAGCTATGATAAACTAAAAGACTAAAAAGTACCACTTTTGGCAGCTGTTTCACAAAATTATTAAGGTCCCGGATCAAAATAACAAAGCTGAAAGACTCCAGCACCCTGAAGCAGTGTCGATATGCAACAGTATGTCCCATACATCAAATGGCCTTGATTTTAGCTTCCATGATTACAGTTGTGAATATTAACCTTATGATGAAACAAGGAAGGTGTTTGCAGAAATTCAGAAGTTGCTAAGTGGTGAATAAAAGTGTCTTTAAGTAAAGAAACCCTTTTCAAAGGCGCACTGTAGCCCACTTGGTATCTCGAGCTGAACCAGGTTGCTTTCAATGCTTTTTGGACGTCAAAAAAGCCTTCAGATATAAATGTCCCACACATACATCACTCCCTCAAAATTATACAAAAATTGCTAAAGAAATATTGCTGCAATGGCCCATTGATGGCGCACCTCCACAGTGATTAAGTAATGCTATCTGCAGTCATGAAAACTCACTCACATCGGCATGCTGGATGCTTGGAGGGGTTGAGGTGGGAGAGGAGCTGCAACTTGTTTTCTAGTAATTCAGCTATAATTACATGACGCTTTGGGTTGATTCACAGATTGAGTACAAAAGCATTAAACTTTCTGAGATGATGAGGCGATCAATAATAAAATCATTAAATGTTCCCTTTGCTGAGACAGAATATCAATTTTATCCTTTTCATCCCAATACAGACATAGTTCATGATTATCGTCATGTATTTGTTAAAACAATCAGTTGGATGAATGTATATTTTAACAGATTTTTTTTTGTCAATTCTTAAAACTAAAAAGATTTAGGCCACTTTTACTGAACAGCATACAGCTAAGCTTAATGACTAAATTATTTTTCAAGCTTTGAAGAAACTAGTTACCTTCCATTTATTCATTTTAAGTTACTGACCATTTTTTAGCTGCAGAGCTTGAAAGACATGAGGGACAGTAACAAAGATTTAAAGATGAACTATAGTTCAGATATTCATCTGTTAAGACGACAAATGGTTAGATATTCTCCGAGTACAGGTTTTACTTTTTTACTCTGTGAGAAAAAGCTCAATTTCTGACGTTTTTCCCAGTTTGACCGTCCGTGCAATTTGTGCTGACGCGGACACTTTTTGAAACTGCGTGTTGGCTCAGTTTCTGCTGAACTCTGGCTGCTTCCCTGAGGAACTGATTGAACAACTGAAACAATAAACAGCAGCCGTCCTTCAAAACCCGTCTGTAAAACAAAGAACAAACTGTCAGCAGCTGCAGGAGAGTAAATAAAAAAAAAAGATGCTGAAACGGGATAGATGTTATCTAATCAACCTGTTTTTTGTTGTTGTTTTTTTTACAGGTGTGTGAGCTTGTGTGCTTCCTCATAGAGAACTGCAGCAGCGTCCTGGGAGACGTCGCCTCGTTGTTCAAAGACGTCAGCCAGAAGAGCAGCAGCGACCACGGATCTGGTAAGAACTCAAAAGACGGAAAAAGACAGAGTCCAAGTTTCAGTCTGATTTAAAAACTACGTAGTTTTAGTCTCATTTTATGAACATTGGGGGGTAAAACAGCTAAAAATGGTTGCTCTGTGCTTTTCAAACATTTGTTTCCCTTCTGAAAGCGGTGATAAAGCCTCACTGTGTTGTCCCCTCAAAGTGACGCGGACCGAGACTCGCCGTCTCTGTCTGTCTAGCCGAGTCGCCTCGGCCCTTTCAGTCCTGCTGATTGCGGTCAGCAGATTGACCTCCGGTAATTTCGGTGACTGCCAGGGTCACAGGTGCTGATTAAAATGCTGCTGAATCCCCTCTTTCATACGCGGCGCTGATTTTTCTCCCTCGTGTCGAAAATAACCGCCGGAGGTCAAAGAGCTCACGGCGGGATGAAGCTTTGTCCTCTGTTCTCCACATTTTCGCCGAGTTTTGTTCGTTCAGCTTGGGAGGTCGAGATCATTAGTTGCTCTCAGGCCTTCGCTTCACTGTTGCCGGGCCGTTCACCCTCCCAAATATATGTGACCTGTATGTGTTCGCCATTGTGAACGGGCAATGACCTGAAAGTGTCCCGCATGCGCAGTAGAGGGCGCAATAGCGTCAGCGTTCTAAGTGTTCTGCCAACCGCCATAAAAAGAAGTAGTGCTCAGTGTTTGCGGAAGTAAACATGGAGGCAAACGGTGGAGCTTAGCTTACATATTTGAAGTTGTTGTCCAACCGGCAGCATATTAACAACTTAATCCTCGTTATAGTCCGTCATGGTTGTTGTTTTTCTTCCCGCTTCTGCGTATCAGGGCGCAGAATAGTGAGATTTGTTGAGAATCAGTGACGTTCAGTTTGGATGTATGCAACCCGGACGTTAGGTCGCTACGATCAGATACCGGCTACGTATCAGATGTGGGTCACATTACTTCAAAAAAATCAGAATTGGGTCAGTTCAGCTTGCAGTGTGAACGCACCCTATTTGTCCTCAATGCAGCGGATTGAAGCCTGGACCCTGACATGTCTAACTTTTTCCCAAAATCATTTTTCAACAAAATCATTAAAAAAAGTGCTGCAGTATCTACGCTCCAGGTAGCAGTGGCAGTCACGTCAACATTAGCCACAGAGAATGGCTAAAGTAGTGCTAGGCTACTTTAGCTTAGCTAGGTGCTGAGCTAGGCAAAAGATACACTCAAAGCAATCGTTTTCTTGACGATGTTTACCTCTTCTTGTCAGTTCTTCCACTTCCGTTTGAAATTCAAGGTCAGGACAAGCTTGTTACCCATAAGAAAAACGTATTTGCTGTTTTATTGGTGTTGAGCTCAGAAACTTGTCAGAATTTGCAAACTGGGCCTCTGTTATCTTTTTTTTTAATAATCTCCTAGTCCACAATTATACAACACAAGTAGATGTTTTTTTGTAGGTTGGTGCAAATGGAACAGAAAGTTTGTTGTAGCCAGACTGATGGGTTAAAGATGACATTTCATATGTTTCTACATGTAACACTGCAAAAACACAAAATCTTTTTGGTCTAGTTTCTTCTGTAAATATCTTTATCTAAATAGTAACTTTTAGGCAAGATATAGCAGCTTGTTTTAAATCAATAATTATTGAATATTGATTAAAAAGTACTAGTTTCCCTGGCAGATTTTTTCATTTATTACAAGACATTTTCCCTGTGATATGTGTGAAAAATAATCAGCCAGTGGAACTACTACTTTTAATCAATATTCAAGAATTATTGATGTAAAATAAGCTCCTATATCTTGGTGAGAAGTTACTTCTAAATTAGTTTTCTTATTTCAAGTGTACCAAGATATTTGCGCTAGAAACTAGACCAAAATACTTCCCACTGTTTGCTGCTTTTTGAATTTGGTGGAGGGTTTCTTTAATCTTCTTTCTTCTCCTCCCTAGATGTTTCCTCCTTCCAGATGAACGACTCGTCCTACGACAGTCTGGAGAACGAGCTGAACGATGACCCTGAGTCTCCCTACCAGGAGCAGCTGCTGCTGCGCGAGAAGGCCAAGCCGGAAAGCCGCAGCCGGGACTCTGTCATCACCCTCAGCGACGGCGACCCCGAGCCGGATACCGACCACCTCCTGCAGCTCCCCCCTCTGGCCAGGCCCAGGAGGTTCAGCCCCGCCGTACGGCAGCCCCGCAACGGCTCGTCGCACGCTCCCAGGAGACTCCGGAGAAGCTCCGAGCCGGCCTTGGCTTTGGCGAATGTGCCGTCTTCCGGCTCGGCGGCAGCCAACGCAGACAGCCACCACTTGCCCTTAAGGAAGGCCAGCTACGACGCAGCCATGGAGGGGGAAGAGGACGAGGTGTTTGTGGAGCAGGGCTTGAGCAGACTGCAGCTAAACGAGGAGGTGAAGGACGGGTGTGTCCAGAGAGGAGCCAGCGGTGGGCGGAGGAAGACGAAGCACGCGCCTCCGCCTCCGCTGCGACTGGACGCCAGCTGTTCCAGCCTGTCTTCACCGGCGACTTCTCCAACAGGATCCTCCCTCAGCTCCTTAGACTCTGCCTTTTCTCAGTACTCCACTGACTATGCCACGAACGGCGCAGCTACTCAACGGTCGCCAAGAGACTCCCCGCCTCAGAAGGATGCCGCGCCCCATTGGCAACCATCCGTCCATCCGCCTCGTGGGAACCAGATCTCCCAGTCCCACGGACTCCACCCGAACACCTGGCTCAAGAAGGACCGCTGCTTGTCTCTGAGACAACCCGACACCGGACCATTGGCGGACGTACCCGTGGTGAACGGGAATTCCTACCCAACTGGCGGTGGTTGCTCTGTCGCTGTTGACGACACGGCAGCGTCACAGCCGAATGAAAACTGCCATCGGCGGTCCAGCAGCCCTCCGTCCTACCAGCAGGCTCTTGTCCAGCTTCAGCGTAACCGCTCCCCATTTTACAGAGGCGCAGAGAAACCCCTGACCGTCAAAGAGCTGAGGCAGCTCCACGACCAGAGCTGCGCTGCCAAATCCTCCGGCGCAAACTCGTCAGACAATCCCAAACCGGCCGCAGGAGCCAAGGTCTCACAAAGACCGGCGCGGACCGAGAGAGTCCACCCTCCGCAGAGTGTTTTCTATGGACAGACGGCCACCACTCTGGTTCTGCAGAGGCCAAAATCCCACTCCCTCACCCCTGCTGCCGAAGGCCACAAAGGAGGGAAGACCCTTCCTCGCCGAGCCTCCGAGCCTGCTAAGGTCTCAGCCAATTCGGACACCTCCAAGAGCCTCACCCTGGACAGACCTTTGGGCAGTAAAACTCAGCCAAATGGCGGCAGACGGAGGGCGTCGCATGCGGAGTCCGGCCACACCTGCCCGCAGCTTTGCCTGTCTCCTTCCGCCACCCAGGTGGTGAGGGACTACTTCTCCTCACAGGGCCAGGCAGACCCCGACTCCTGCCTGAGGAAGAGTCAGGAGGTTGCCGTGGCGATAGCGCAGAACAAGAAGGAGTGGCAGAGCAGGCGGTGCAGTGACCCGCGACTGGAGGACTTCGAACAGCTCTTCTTTGCAGAAGAGTCATACGTGTAACATAAGAACTGTACAGACAAATTGTAAATGGGAGAATGTGTTTTTTTTTTTGTTTGTGTACAGCTGTTGCCTTTTATGGTATTATATGTTTTTCTTATGTTGCAGTGTTGAGTACTTTAAAGGTACTCTGTTTTCCTGAAGGTACAAATATGCACCACAATTAGCAAGAAATGATATTTAGCAGTGATTATCGCTCTGACTTTATGAACAGTTAATACAGCTATTCCAGATAATTTCTTTTTTTACCCATGGTTTAAATCAGCAGGAAGTGTTTTATTCTCTTTCTAGCATTTTCCCATCTTTTTTTAAACATGTGAATGTTTTATTTATATATATAAAAGCTGTCTTTCCACTCATACAGGTGTTCTCTGGTTTGGATCTCTTGGAACGACGGGACGTTACAATTAGAGATGCACTGATCACAGATTTGTAGCCAAATTCCAAATCTTCCTGGTTTTTCTGAAGTTTGGATTTATACGTACTGATGTTTTCCCTTAACGTGGTTAGTACATAAGCTAATGGGATTCCTTTTTTGTATTTTACTACCATTTTAAAGCACAAAACTATGAAGGAATCAACATTTTAAATAATACTGAACATCTAGTTTAGTCTTCCACACAGAGTGTCGGTACGGTGCCTTCACTGACGGTTGAAAAAAGATCAGATTCTTGAGTTTTCTACTAGAAGGATCAGCTTATTTCACCAACCAGCTGATTTCTCTGTGTGCCTCTCTAGTTTAAGTCTTTTTGAGGATGCTTTTATGTCACTACTATATTTTAATGAAGAAAAGCAGCCAATTTAACAAGAATAAATCTTGTTTGTATGCCTCTCTCTACCTACAGTATTTTTATTTTAAAGTGAGGCCAAGATGATCTTGTTTATATTAGTTTATTTCTTAATAAATGACCTCAATTAATAAATTTCACTTAATTACTACAATAAAAACATAATTCACTCATTTTAGCTCCGTAAAAGAACAGGTTTCATGAGTGTTGCATGTTTTCTTTAACAAGAGAAGGGTGTTATTATCCATGTAACGTGTTGTCTCAAACAGTACTCTGTTTATCATTTCCACTACCTTGAATTGTGTTCAGCCTGTATAGTTGTGAATATTTATGTTACAGATATATGTATAAATATATATATAATAATATCTTGATCCTTTTTGGTATGGTTTGTGAAAACGAAATATGTATTTTTGTACAAGCCAATTCTGCTGCTGCTGTCCTAATGGTATATTTGCTATAAAACACACCATTTGTATATTGTGTAAATCTAATGCTCACGAGAACGAGGAAAAATGTGGATTTTAATAAACGTTGCTCTTGTGAAACTATTTTTGAAGCGCGCAATGATTTTGTTCATATTCTGAGCACCGTGGGGTGAAGAGGGAGAATAATAGTTACGGTGTATCGTCAAATTCGCCTTTTCGTGGATTTTTTGTTTCTTTTCTAAAATACTTGAAAAAGCTCCCAGCTCCGTTCAAAAGGTTCAATGTGCTGCGTGTACCGTTTACTTCCTAAACGAATACATCATTCATGACCCAGTGTGGCTCTCACTGTGACACCACAGAGGAAACAACTGTGGCTTTTGTCGATCTTTCCTCGAGGTTTTGTCTGCAGTCTTTTGCTGAGGCCACCGCCATATATTTTAACAACAGTCGCACTGTTTGTGGCCAGGGTTGACTCATCCGTTTAGTTAGAAGCCAAAAGCATTGATTAATTTATCAAAAACATTCATTCCCATTTCAAGGCCTTCATATTTTCCATCGGAGGAGAAAGTAAAATGAAATGGCGCATGCCTGGGTTTGTGGTTGCTCGGCAACGCAGACATGACCGCGTTGCGTTGTGAAACAGATTTTGTTGGACATTGTGTACGCCGAACTGAATGAATTCAGGAAAGAGAGAAAACACAGGAAAGTTTCATCGGAGCTAAACTGAATGTGAACGCTTTGTTTTGTTTATTACCCAAAATAAAAAGTTATAATCCAGCAATTCACCTTATTTTTAGGTCTACTTCACCGACGATAGCAGGCCTACACTGGCCCTATCAAGGAAACCAGTGGAATGAGCTACAAGACCATCAGCAAATAGCTCGGTAAAATGCTGACATTTGTTTGGCATGACGGTTCAGAAATGGAAGAAATAAGAGCCGGCCATCGTGTACAGACTGCAAATCACAGGACAAATTCCTATGTACACAACAGGCGCAGTGTTGGTGCAGACAGGAGAACAAATAGGAACCTGCAGCCTTTCCGCTAAGTGAATATGACAGGGAACCAGCAGAGAACAAAGAAAACCAAGAAACTTATGCTGTGTTCCAGTTGTACTCAGAATTTGGGAAATTCCAACGTCCCAGTAGAAAAAGAAAATCAACTGGAACGCCCTCTGAAGTCGGATTTCCCACTCGGAAACTGGGAGCAACTCCGACTGCTCCCTGTTAGGACTAGCAAGGCCGCTCTCCTCTCATCAGCAGCAGTAAGATGTGGTGGAAACATGTTTCTTTTACAAGACAGTGAGAGCGCGTCTTCGATGTCACATGTAGCGCCTCCAACTGTAAAGTGAACAAACTGAAAGTGGCATTTGTGCTTAAAATGATGTTTTTGTAAGAGGGTTTTGCACACAATGATTATTGCTGTGTTGAAATTTTGACTTCTGGAACCTGCTGCCTCAAATCTGATGTCAAACCCAGCTCCGAGTTCCCACTTCCCTGCAGGTAACTGGAACGCAGATTTATTCCTGAGAAGTGAAGCCAGGTGAGGAATTAGAGGGATGCAGAACAGCTGCTGAGACGGGTAACTGAGTGAAGGAGACTGGTTAACACAGACAAATGGACTGAGGTTATGTTGACCTTGGTGCAAGCAACAACCATGAATAGGAGTGTTTGATGTGGTATGAAGATGGAAGTTCTCCTTGGATTCAGGGAAGATTCCAGGATGGCACTGAGGATAAAAGGTAAAAAGTTAATTCTTTACAATTGGCAGAAGACGAGATGAAGATGGAAGAGAGGAATCTTGCTGTTGATGCCCGATTACTAATAATGTGGAACGATCTGGTGTCTGTTTAAGGGAAATCCACTCCACTGAACTTGATGCATGTCAGCTGTGGGAAAACAAATGCCAATCACACCTTGAAAACGAGTGGCGGTGAGAAAATAACATCAGTACACTAACCAGTGGATATGACACAAAACAAAAAAGAATAATCCACAGCAAACAGAAAATAAGAAACAAGAAAGACACTCAACACAAAGGAATTGACCGAACAAGGAAAGACCTGAAAGACGTTAATAAACAACCCAGAAAACCAAAACACAAACCTCGGCGTATCATGAGATCCGCACCTTACGGCAGATTAGGATGAATCAGTCCCTGTTGCCTCTTGACAAGCTTCTCCAGCTGAAGTATTTGTGGGTGTTTTACTCCCATCGGCTTTTATCAGAGGACGGTGTGAAAGAACACAAATGGAGGAGGTGAAAGTTTACAGATGGCCTGCTTGGACTGTCAAATTCTTGGCATTTTTAGCCGCTAGTCAAAGACTCAGCTGCACTCAGTGCTCCCATCAGTCGCGTCAAGATTAGGTGGAAGTTCAAGACAAGGAAAGTTTGTCACAAAGCTCAAGAAAGACGGTTTTTCTTTGAGTTGTCTTGTCCAGCAACACCTAGAATGGCTTTTGAAGTTCACGAGAATCTCCGGAATGCACGTCAGTTTCCCGTGTTAACTTTGGACATTTGTGGTGTCTTCAGGCACAACATGTTGTGACCAGCTGAGAAAATCCTTAGAGGAGTCGGTGAACAGAAGGTTCTGTAATCTCTTGATTGTTGGGTTGTGATCCAACTGTAAGACAGCAGCAACAACCAAACCTTCTGCCTGAAGATGAACCTCCACCCAGGTGTCAAGTCTACTGGAGCTTGAAATGCTCCACCATGAGGATGGTGTGTTCACGGTTGTGTGCAGTTGTTTCTGTACACACAAAGCGTTTTGTTGACAAACAACAGTGTCCTCTCATCTGACCACACTTTCCTTCACGTTTTCTGCATTCCTTAAACGAGTAGTGAAGTACAAGCATGACGTCTTCACTCATTAAGATTACCTCTTATCTTTCCAGTTGTGCCATACTCCGTCTTTAGATGACACGTTGACCAGAGCTGTGAGACTCGTTCAAAGCTTGGAATACTCTTTTATGATGAACCATTTTAATAGTTTTGTGTTGACCTACCTGGTGAATATGTTGGTCTCCACGATCCCATGTCTTCATGCATGTTCTTTAAACTACACACTGGGGAACTTTTTAATAACTAAGTGACCTCTGAGGGGATTTGGATCCTCTGAAATATGTCAGGCAGTTGAGGAAACGAAGTGGCGATGTAGCAACCCACACATTAATTTCACATCACCATGAGCAAGAAATGCGCCAGCATCAGCAACGACCGGCTAATACATCACTGTCAGCCGTCACAACGGGTGACGGGTCTGGTTCCAGACTTATTAAAGTTACCAGAGGGACCTATAGTGACATGCTCACGAAGACGAACATAATCCAGATAGAGATTATGAGCAATTTACTGGAACTTTGGCTAGATGGTCAGATCTGCAAACATACAAGTGGATGCCAAAAGGAATATGTTCAGCTCTTGTTTACTTGTGACTTATATTTAACCCAACACATACGACGGTTTTCAATTTTGGGTAAAACTCTTCGACCACCCCCTAAATGAGTCGATGTGGCTTCTTTGGTCTGCACATTTGAGTCTTGTTTCCTTCTGCATTAAAAATCACATGTCCAAAAATGATCCATGTCAACAGAGGAGCCTGAAACGAACGACCTGAAAGAGTTAGACTCAGGTAGACTCATTTTCATGTATCAGTGCTAGCTGCATGACATTCTGCATGCGGCTCAAGAATGAGAGCTGTCTGTCATGGTAGAGTTCCTGGTATGTAAATACCAGCAGTAAAACAGGATTGATGCATCTGCCACATGATAACAAAAGAGAGATGTCAGAGTTGGAGGTANAATCTGGTGTTCTTGTGAGTGAGGGGACGGTGCACCAGCCAGCCGACTGGGAGTCAGCAAACAACCACAAAAATATCTGGTTGCTACGGGATACTCTCTGGGTTTTCATCTTATGCAAAGAAAAATGTTATTAGTTTGAAACCAAAGCTTTTAGTTAATATACCTTGGTACTGACTATTGGCCCGTGGATAGGTAATGTGCTGCAGTGTATTCTGCACTTTTACTCTTAAATTAACAGTTTTTAGTCACAGCAACAGATCTGAGGACATTCATGACCTTTAGAAGATTTATTAATGTAGCTTTGTATTTTAACTCTGTTGTATTTCTAGGCTACAAGATCCTTTTTCGTCTTTGATGTTTGAGATCAGCTAATCTGTGAATGTTTCTTTCTCCACAGGCACATTGAGCCATCAGGTGAATGTTTCTACTATCATCTGAAGATCGAGGTCTTCAGTGAAACAAGCCGAGAGAATCTGACCTATGGAGCTATCCGAAACTCTGCCCAGAACATAAACATTCCTTGTCCACAG
This sequence comes from Poecilia formosa, assembly GCF_000485575.1. NCBI lineage: Eukaryota > Metazoa > Chordata > Actinopteri > Cyprinodontiformes > Poeciliidae > Poecilia > Poecilia formosa. The sequence goes on from NW_006800416.1 coordinate 393,970, forward strand.
CCTGTTAAAGACACATGCAAAACATTCAATGGGAACTTCACATGGTTCAAGGTAAGGGAATCTCTGATTACTTTATTTTGTGAAAACACATCGCAAAAGTGGTCGGTTTCTAAGACATTAAAAGATTTAATTCTGTTCCATCATTTCTAACGTCTGTCTTGTTTTTATTGCAGGGAAAGAATCTGAAACCTAGTAAACACAGAGAAAGCCTGTGGGTAAATAATGCAAAAAAAGACCATGAGGACATCTACACCTGCATATGTACCTGGACTCACAACCACAAGCTGTACAACTCTTCTGGATCCAGGAGACTTTTTGTTTTAAGTGAGTCTTTTTAGACTGTTGGCTGTTCAGATGCAGACAGGCATGTGCTTTGCCCTAATAATTATAAAGTGAAGAGAAAAAGTATTTGCTCCCTCCACTCTGTTTTTGCTTCTTTGTCACATTTGTTACATCAAACTGATATCAAAGATAACTTGAGTGCACACTAAAAGCAGTTCTCTAATGCTGATTCCATAAACTAAGGGAAAAGTTAACCAACCCGACCTTTGTATAAAAGTAATTTACCTCTAAACCTAATTGTATGTTGCGTCTTTCTTGGTGGTAAAAGGTCATTATGAGCTCAGCTGATCAACTCTATTCCAGTCGATCCTCATTTTGTTTTTCTATTGTGTGTTTGCTGCCATCCTCTTACTAGATGGGTGTTGGCAAGTTTTGCCAAGTCTTTTTCTTGTTGTTGAATCATAAACACTAACCTTAACCGAGACCCTGCAGATCTTTAGATGCTGTTCTGGATTCTTTTGCAATTAATGATCTTCTGGTGTAATTTGGTCAGACTGACGAAGACTCTCCACTGTTCCCTGTTTTATCCGTTTGTTAGTAATGGCTCTACTGTGGCTCACTTTAGTCTTTATAACCATCTCCAGACTGATAGACGTTAATAAACTTGTTTTTGATCTGTTCTTGGGTTTATTTATTCTTGAGACGTTTTAGCCTTCTGCTTAAGTGATTTATCGATTTTTGCAGATCTGGGAGTATTTAAGTCTGTGGCTCGTGAAAGTGCGCTCCGCTTTCTAAAACGTGGATAATCAGAGATAGTTTATGGTTTAACAAAAGGGAATTGTACCTTTACCTTATCAAACTTTGCTCCCTTACAGAGAAAGCTGTTTATGAAGACGTAAAAATCATCTCTCCTACTACAAGAGAGCAGCTGGTTAAGAAAGGTAAGAAAACTTCCTAAAACATTAACATCACACCTCCTCAGTCTCAGTTTCTGAGCTTTATCACAGAAAAGCTGTTGTCAGAGAAAATTCACTGCTTAAAAATAATACTTTTTCTCATTATATTTATGATAAGGTAATTTTACTTATATAGCACATTTTCAGCAACAAAGTCCTGTACATGAATTAGAAGGAAATACAAACAAAACAAAACAAAAGCAAGTGAAAATAAAAGTATAGAAGTTCATATTGGTTCCCCATGTTTAATAAAAATAAGATTTTATAACCTAGTAGGGGTTCCTCTGGATTCATGATCCGATAAAACGAGATGTTGATTAAGGTATAAAGTGGTCCTAAATGTAATTAATAGTAGTAGTGGTATTTGTTGCATTGTTAACTTTGTTTTTATTTTGGACTGCCATGTTCAAACAGGCATTATCTGTCTGGCATACATTTGCAATACACTGACACACTGACACTACACTGACTCCATAAAACTAAAAAGAAAAAAAAAAGACAATTTTCTAGACACTGTTTATGAGCAACATTTAATCACTTCTCATATTGTTTATTCCACACAACTTTATTTTGGTAAAGCTTCTTGATTCAGCTGAATATTTACTTCAAGTAAATAGTATGAATTTCTGTACAATTATAAATATAAAAATTATTAATGTTTTTGGTGTGAAATCGATTCTGATTTAGAGATTGGTTGCAGATGAATGCAAATAACTCTTCAGTACAAATAAAACACACACACACCGTGAATGGAAACTATATGTTAACGTAACAAACCATCATGTGTTCAACAGGCTCCAGCATCAAGCTGAACTGCACCGTTTACTGTGGGATTAATGCAGAACGGGACTGTAAGACCACATGGTGGATTAATGGAAAACCAGCGAAGCAGATGGATGGATACACCGAGACCAGCACATTGTAAGTCTGAACATTATGTTAACTATGCTGTGGTTAATTTAGATTATTATTATGAATTTATACTTTTTCCACCTATGGATATCCATTATGGTAATAAAACATTTCGTAATAATCTATTTAAAAAGTTGAATAAAGTTATTTAAATGCCCATTCAGAAAATTGACATTTAAATTGATGTCGTAACAATTTTGTGTCATAGCGATTTATTCATCATGTATTATGTTGAAGTAAGCACTTGACAGGTAATTGTTTTTCACTTCATGTTCCAACGTTTTAATGAAGTAAATTTTATTTTATTTCTTAGAGACATCAAGGTTCCTTCAAAGGAAACCTTCTTCACAGCAATCCTGACCATCGCAGAGGTTTCAGCCGAAGATTTCCAGAAGAAGTTTCAGTGCAAAGGCTCAGGCTTCTATACAACAAACTCTGCAACTTTATCTCTGAAGAACGATGGTTAGTGTCAGGATGCATTCCTAAACTTTTCAACTTCTGCCTATGATAAGCGATTGTTTATGTCGCTGATGATAATGTGCTGACCCAAATTAACAATCAGCATGCTGGTTGTTAATTTGGGTTGGTTTTTGTGTATGTTTGATTATTTACCTTGTGTTATTTGTATTCATTTTTTCTTGGTAAATTCTGTTGATTTTTCTGTTGTTTCTAAAGCTTTGCCGTATAAGGTAATTCCTCTGTTTGTTTGTTTTTTGCTTTGTTCTGTGTCCTGTAATGGAGTATCTTCACATGTCTGCCTTAAAATTCAACCAAACAGCTTTTTAGTTCTCATTAAAAACTAGAAAGATGAAGCCCAACTCTAAATTTCCTACCCTGGCTCCCTGAAGTGAAGACAGTAGATTCTAAAGTGCTTTTGTTAGTTTGTAAATCACTTAATGGCCAAGTCCAAGATGCGTTGTCGGTTTAAGCACAAAAACACATTAAGCGACCTGCTGTCGCCATATCAATGCTCCAGAACATTCAGGTCTTTGCATCTCCAGACTCAGAACCAAACATGGAGTAGCAGCATTCAGTTTTTATTCTCCACTAATCCAGAATGCACTTAAAAAAAAAATAGCAAAAATGCTGAAACACTGAGTTCCTTTAAATTAAGGATGAAATTTTATTTTATTTCTTTTTTTAGATTTGTCTTTAATAACAACTGGGACATCATAAAGTGATGTCTGATTTTCAAGCTGACATCATTTTCCCTTACTTAGCCTCGACAATGTAATGTTTTATGCCTTTTTGTTCTTTTATTTTCTTTCTAGTCATGTAAAACACGTTGAATTATTTTGTTGCTGAAAATGTACCATTCAAATAAAATTGCCTTCCCTTCCCTTGCATGAATATTATCTCATTTAAACTTTTGCCAGGGTTTGTACTTTGTTTCTGATCTTTATAGTTCAGTTAGTCTCCATCATCAGTTTCCCTTGTTCAACATTTCTGTTCCTTTTGAGTCATTTTACTACCTTGTGCAGTGGCCCAGGAGGGTCAGTAAAATGCAAAAACCACAAAAGTAAAAACAATAGAAGTTATGCTAAAACTATTAAGTTCCATATTATTTTTTGTCCATATGGCTCCACATTTTGCTGTAAGACCTATATGGTTTCTTTTTTTCCTTCACTAAATCTTATTCTCTCACCTGTCTGTGCTTTGGCTCAGCCACACCAACTATGATACAGGATCATTTTATAATATTGTGTAAATTAACTGGACACAATTTGAATTTGTTAGAAAAGCACAAAGATAAACCAACAACTTTTTTTCTGATTTGTAAATCCCCAGTGGGTGGCCTAGACATGCTGACCCACTGGAGGTATTCTGATGTCTTTGCTTTGGGAACCAATGGCTGAAACTGAACAATAAATTGCTGTTCTTAGATGAATTTTGTTGGATTTGCTATAAATCTTACTGAAAGCATATTTGCATTTGTCTTGCAGAGTCCTTCACTTTCATCATTGTTTTTCTTGTTTTGGGCGTGTGTCTGATCTTGTTCGCCGCTGTGGTGGTGAAACATTTTCTGTCAGTGAGGCCCTACTGCCCTCCAAGAAGATGCAATAAAGGTACAAGATGCTGAAGGTTTCGCTTCCTCGGATGAAATCTGTGGGTTATTATCAATTTAAGAAGAAGACTAAATAAATTAGCTGAATTTAAGCCTCCCAGCAATCATTTAACAATTCAGAGACATGAACAATGCTAAATGGGTTTTTTATGAGAAAATTGGCATTATGATACAGGGGAGCAAAGGAAAGAGGAGGGGGATTTAACTTAAGGGGTTACTCAAACTTAAGGATTTGTAGTTTACAAACGAAATTATGGAATAAGTTAATTGAGGAGGTAAAACAAAGTCAAAATTTAATACAATTTAAAAGGAAATATAAGGAGGTCATTTTCACAAGATATAGAAATATGGGTGAGAGATAGCACTAATGTGTGTAAATTGAGTGTGTGTGTGTATATATGAATGTATAGATGTTTTTATCTAGACATACGTAAACCCAGATAAAATGGAAAATTAATTAACCTGTTTGTTATTTTTTTATTTAATAATGAGGGTCCATCTGAAAATATTGTATGAGTTTATGGAGTCGCAGTTCATAAGTTTCTTACTTCTTCCTACTCCTTTTTGAACATGTTAAGATTATTGTGGTACAAAAATATGTGTCTTTGCATTCCTTGTTCATGTGTCTGATTTTATACTTCTATCATGTTCAAAATAAATAAACTCAAAATTGTGACAATACTGTCTGGTCTGTCTGCTCAACTATTTTTGAAACTGATCCATTGACGGCGCAAATCATTATTACTTCTTTAAGCTGTGCGCTGCTGTGTGACATCTGTGTTGTTATTCTGTACATGTGGATCTAAACCACACCGCCCTGGCAGAGGTGTGGTTGTCATACATAATGAATAGAATAGAATAGAATAGAATAGAATAGAATAGAATAGAATAGAATAGAATAGAATTTATTGATCCCCAGGGGGATTTGCTACTCCATCTGAGATACTAAATATCAATAATGCAAATATAACCATATACCTAAGAATGATGAGATATGTCTAAATTTAAATTAATAAATAAGCATACACATGCAAATATATTAATCAATAGATAATCTATAAATGAGTGCAGAGAAAAATTGAATTAATTAGCTCAGACTTGGGCATTGTAAAGTCTAGTGGCTACAGGCAGAAATGACTTTCTGTGTTGCTCTGTGGTTCACTTTGGTAAAATGAGTCTCTGGCTGAAGCAGCTCCTGTGTCCGGCCAGCACGTCATGGAGTGGATGAGACTCGTTGTCCAAGATGGCCTCCATCTTGGACAGCATCCTTCTTTCTGACTTCACTGTCAGAGAGTCCAGCTCCACTCCAACGACGCCACTGGCCGTCCGGATCAGTTTGTTCAGACTATTGGTGTCCTCCACCGTCAGCCTGCTGCCCAAGCACACCACAGCATGCAGGATGGCACTGGCAACCACAGAGTCATAAAACATCCTGAGCAAAGTCCGGGAGATGTTGAAGGACCTCAGCCGTCTCAGAGAGTAGAGGCGACTTTGGCCCTTCCTGTACACAGCATCAGTGTTCTTGACCCAGTCCAGTTTTTTGTCAGTGTGGACTCCCAGAAAGTTCTCCACAATGTCCACACTGACCCCCTGGATGATAACAGGGGTCACTGGTGTCCTGGGCCTCCTCCTCAGATCCACCACCAGTTCCTTGGTCTTTGTCACATTGAGCTGCAGGTGGTTCAGCCCACACCATGTGACAGAGTTGTCTACAGCAGCCCTGTACTCAAACTCATCACCCTCACTGATACAACCAACCACAGCTGAGTTATCTGAGAACCTCTGGAGATGACAGGTCTCAGTGCAATAGCTGAAGTTGGATGTATAGAGGGTGAAGAGGAAGGGAGAGAGGACAGACCCTTGTGGAGCTCCTGTGTTGCTGACAACACTGTCTGACACTAGTAGACCACACGAACTGTGGTCTACTAGTTAGACAGTCCATACTCCAGGACACCAGGGGGTAGTATGAACGACCACGCACACAAAGTCAGAAGTGAGCATCAAGATCTACTGTGTGAACACAGTGACAACCGATCAGACTGGAGGTTTGCCTCAGAACTGTTTTCACAGCTCCACAACAGAAGTCTGAAAGGAAAAATCTGGTAGTGAGAACTTTTAAAAACAGCAAGGAGACGTTTGATGGAACCAACTCGAAATCATGATCCGTTATTCATCAGGCATGACAGCTGAGGGCTAAAATCCATCATGAGTGAAAAGGAGCAACACTTTTTTGAGGTTAGAGTGTAACAGGCTAAGGAGCTGGGTTTACTGGGTGCTGTATTAAGTGTCAGAACAGAGAGATGAATAGTTCAGGAAGAATTGTAAGTCACTGCCTGGTGAGTGGGATTACTCGCACCTTCCTCCAGGCCTGCAGCGCCTGACCCGTCAGAGCACCCCCATCAGGTGACCCCAGTGCTCACCGATGGCCTCCAAATATAAGTCGCCCTTCTGGAAGAGAGTGCCATACCTGATGCCAGCCAGACCCGCCAGAAAACGAGATTCATCTGCCATCATCTAAAACCGCTGAGCTTTGAAATGTGAACATGGAAAATTAAACTGAAATGACGGACGGATTCTCTACAATGAATAAAGATGAATGACTTTTGTTTATTATTTTTAAGAATATAGAATGCATATTTGAAAAAGATGAAACAATAATAGCAAAGTAAATTTAAATTTCTGAAAACACTAACAAATGAGAATCACTTCACTGACTCACAGCTGTGTGTGCAGACAGACACACACCTACGTTACAGTGAGACCTGTGCCATTTGGAGGTCAAGGAAAGGTACAGTAAACGGTTTTTTTCAAGCACCTGTAATATAATGCATACTGTAAATATCAGCTTCATAATATTTACACTGAACACATTTTGAAAGCGTATATCTTCTGCCTGGATTTGTTATTTTGTTATTATAGTATTTATTAGTATTACTGTTATTTGGGAGGGACTGGTGGTCATTTTTCCCCATTTTATCCCTAAAATACTTGAATTTGTGCAGAACTTTTTATTTTGCTTGTCTGTTGGCATCCTTTTAAATTATTTAATCCAAAGTTTCTCTGTAGTTGAGTAACCTTTTTATAAAATACTTCTGGGAAGTAGTTCTACTCTTACTTGCGTACATTTTTTAAGGTATTATCCGCCAGTGGTCACTTGGGATATCTATGCTGTGGAATATACTTCATTTACATCACATAGAAACAGATATGTAGAAAGGTCTGAAGGAATGCAAAAACTCCAGCTGTAAATTTTTTACACAACAAATTTTGTCCTATGGGGTGTAATTATTTATTTTTCCTTTTTTTAATAGTTGACTGTGTATTTTTCTTATTTACATAAAAAATATATTTTAAACATGTTTTATAGTATGAATAAAAAGGTGCCAGAATCTGAGAGTGGTATCTTTTTCTAAAATACTGTACATACGCAGCGTATTGAGTGTTATTCTCCTCCGTGTCCAGCAGATGGAGGTAAATCTCTTGCATTTTTGTTCAAACCTTATGGTAGAAATACGGCAGATTTCATAAAAGTAACATTTACTTGAGAAAACCGGAGTTTTATCTAAAAGTTGCTCGTGTCATGGAGCCACAGAAAGAAATCCACACTTTGAACTTTTTCCAAAACTTCTTGAGTATATCCCTCGCTGCTATTGTGATGCGTGGAACCAAATTGTAAGATAAATGTAAAAAAAAATGTATCATTCACTTAGTGCTAACATTGCTAACTAGGTTAATCTGGAGCTGTTTCAGAGAATGTAAAAATAGAAATGCAACATAATATATCAGACGTGTCTTACAGATTACGGCCGCTAGATGGAGACATTACAGCAGGATCGGTGGGGGGAACACTTCCGGTTCTGTCAGAGCGCGCCGTATTTCATATGTGACATTGCAGAAGAGATAACTCACTTTTGTCACTACAGCCCGTGCAGTCATGGAGGGGAACTGTAATAAATGATGGAGGATTAAGTCGAGACGCCTGTGGTGCCATGTAAAGGTAGGCGGTGACCCGTTACTTCCAGGTTTATCCAACTCGGAAAGCGCTCAGGAAAGATAAAGTGTCTTAAGTTTCCCAAACAGGGGAACAGTTTCCTCTCCTGTCGCAGTCAGAGCCGACAAGATCTTCAGTGGGAAATAAAATCTACTAAACAAAGAAAAGTCACAATAATCTCAGTGTGATATAATCTGAAATGCACAACGTAATCTCACTGCTTTTATGACTGCAGCTGGTTCCGTTCTGCTGCAAAACGTTTTTACACATTGATAGAGCAGCATTAACCATAACAATAACTGTTATTTAGATTGTGAATCATAAAAGAACAGCTTTCAAGTCCTACTTTCTGTGCATTGACATTTTCTACTCTTTAGAATAACGCCATAATAAACTGATTCACAGGTGAATAACCAGTAATTAATAACTATCTGCTTGAAGACATGCAGCTTATTGCTTCCAACTGAAGGTTGAAAACAGAAATCCCTTAATAAGAGTAATGGGTCCCTTTTTCTACATCGTCTACAACAGTCTGTCATGTTCAATAAAAATAATATGTATTCCTTTTGAACAATAACTCATAACCAATATTAAACATGCTGTTTGCTAAAGCCACATTTCTGCATCAAAATGTTTTTCTTATTATTTGTATTGTATTGGGCTGATGTCATATTTGCATTTTAAATCAGATGGTTTTTATTAGCTGTAAGCAAAAAATTAACAGAAATAAAGGAATGCAAATGTCAGCCTGTGTAAATAGTGAACTGAGTTGAATAAATTAACTATTTTCAAATTTATTTACTTTTTTTTTCTTTGTTTGAATGGGTCTGTATTTCACACGGGCCACATCTCTGTGAAGGAGAATTTCTGACCCACTGAACCAGGCATGCACTTCTATTTTTAAGCGCAGACGAGCTCATCGTATTTATATGCACATTCTCAGGGTTGTCTGGGTGCTAGTAAACAAGATCTTTGTGGTTTATGACCATTACAAATAATTTATTCCCATGCGATTTATTCTTTTTTCTTTCCTTTTTATCAATTTATTTTATTTTCCCATTACCCACGATACACAGCAACAATATAATGCGGGAGGAAAAAGAAGAGAAAAGGGGAAGTGCTGCAGGTACGTGGGTGAACAGCTCAAAATGATTTCTTCACTCATGAGTTTGTTAGCTTTTTAATCCTTGCAGTTTCATAAAGTGAATTTTTTTTATATAATAATTTGCTCTTAGGCATGAATTCAGCCTGTTTCTCCTTTTGACTCTGTGCATGCTCTGCACATGTCCCCATGTGCCCTTTTACCTCTTTTTTTTTTTTTTTTTCCAATTGTTTTTTTTTTTTTTTTAGCAAGCTGCTGGTCAGGCTGGGATGTGTGTGTGCATGTGTGTGTGCATGCGTGCATGTGTGTGTGTCAGTGATCAGCAGGAGCAGCACCATGGCACACTCCTAAAGAAAAGGCAGGGGGATGGAAGGGGCTGAATGACGTTTGGCCTGGCAGCTGGGAGCTGCTCCACGCCATTGTTCCCCTCTGACCCCCTGACCTGGCACTCGCCCCGATGACACTCACACACTTTCACACACCTGCAGATAGGCAAACACATGACCTCGCATGCACACACACATGCACGCAGAAGGATGCACAAGCATATACGTAAACCTGGATCTGTGCTGAAGTACACTGGAGACACATATGCACTCTGTGTTCAATAGGCCAGGCCTGCAGGGGGCGGGGGGTGACGATCTATCATGACTTAATAAGAAAGCTGTGAGCTTAAGTGTGTGTGAGGCTGATGTATTATATGTAATATAGAGAAAATCTGGCAATAAAATGACAAAAAAACAGATTTTATTACTTTCCATAACTATAAAGAGACATTGAAGTCTCTTTATGACAAAAAAATAGATTTTACTTAGTTTTATTGTATGTAATTGTTCTGCTGAAAACTGTTTTTTCTCGCTTGGAGGACATAATGCAGACAAGAGATGTTATCAACCCAGCTGAGAGAATAAGTAATTACGATTTTACTTTCCCAACTATATGTTGGGAAAGTAAAATATCTGTGTTTGCTGCATTTAGAAAATATCTGCCTTTTTAAACCTTAACCAGGTTGATTTGGTGCCTAGCTGCGGTTAGAGGAATCTGAAAGGAAATGAAGTAGCTACCAAACATAGGATGAGGCACAAGAGAAATTAGCTTTAGACAGCATGTACAAAATACTGAAGCTGGAGCTAGAGTATAAATCAATTTGATCAATTAATCGAATTTTCTTTATATTACGTTTTTGGAAAATGTGATACGTTTCCCCATTGCACTCCCTCGGTTCCTGTAGTTCAGAGAGTGTCAGCTCACCAAGGGCCTACCATCTTGTTTTGCTGCTTGTGTGTATTAAAATATATATTTACATTTGATGTGCTGAGCCTACACATGGCCTCGCGCGCTGCTGTGGCGCCAGGTCTGAGTATTTATGACTCATCAGCGCCGATCGCCTGCATCACTTTTCTCTCAAACAGGATGGCTCGGAAGGTCTTGTAGAGCAAGTTATCAAATCTGCCTGAACCGGAAGTAAATTCAGAAATCAGATTAAGTTATGAATGGAGAGTTGAGTACTTGAGAAAAAAATTACTTTTAGGAGCGGTTTTACTAATGCATTTTACTTTCGTCAAGTAATAATAAAGTATTGATAAAGTATTTCTGGATAATCTACCTGCTGTGAGCAACTTCAGAAAATCAAGAATAAACATGTTTAGCCAAAAACAAAAATGCACCAGATACATTAAGGTGACAATTCTTGTTTAATGTTCTGATGTTAGTTTGTAAAATTGTTCTGAGATATTTTTAATACATTTTATATGGAAAAAACCTTAATTTTTTTTATAATTATGTTATTCATTCATATTGTGTTTTTGTTTTTGTTTTTTTTTTTCATTTTTGCATGAAACCTCACACTTTGTGCCTGTCTGATGGCAACATTTTTAAATAATATCAGCTTTATGCAACTTCAGCCTTAGCATTAAACACGAGGGTCAAACTCCATTCTTCTGCATCTTCACTGTCCTGCAACCTTTCACTGTGTCTGTCCTGCAGGACATCTGTCCCAGAAGGTTAAAATGTCTCCTTGCCAGGCCATCGTGCTCTTGCAGGACTCTTGGCCCCTGAGGGCCAGAGTTTTACACTCCTGGTACAAAGAATCAGAGCAGAGAATTCAGGGCAAGTGAGTGCACATTCGAGTGAGTTGCTTCTTTTTACTACTTCAGGTGATATTTATTTGTTAAATTTGGATTTAAATACATGTAAAACCTTGCAGTGATGTGAGGTCGGTAGCTTCCTTTGACCGTCTCAAAGAGCAGAGATTTCTGAAAGAACAACGCTTTGCTTCTTGCATGTTTCAGCCACCTCAATTTGGACATTTCTGCTTCCAGTATAACATTTTACACTAAATATTTGATGTTGTAAAACATGAACAAAACTGTGAACATGAAACTGTGATCTTGGGTTGGAGATATTTTTTTTCTCCCATTTCCTGTCTTGATAAATAAGACGAGATAACAACGGCTCTTTTACTTTGAAGGCTTCCTAGCGAGTTGCCGTGGAGGTTTAATTGGTCTGAGTTATGTGGTAAATCCCAGCAATGTGTCTTTCTTTGTGTAGACGCTGAGGCACTCCATCTCCATTACACCAAACACAAGCCTGTAAGAAACAGCAGGTGGTGTGTGTGCGTGTGTGTGCGTGTGTTTGTATCTTTTCATGCTACCTCCTTAAGTGACCCCGAGGCCACCGGCCCTAAAGCCAAACTTTTGTCCCTTCAAAGTCCTAAGTGACCCCTTTCCATCCCCCTCTACACACACACACACACACACCCTCCTGTGGTCTGGTTGGTTTAGTTTCCCTCTTCATAGGTAGGAGCATGTGTAGAGGCTGTTAGTATAGTGTTTTGTGACGTGTGTGTGTGGCTGACACCAGCTGGACTGCCTCTTGGTCTCCCTGTGTCCAGCCCTCAGGCCTTGTTAAGGGGCCGGTCTAATCCCTGCTGATCGGCTCCGTGTTTATCCAGTGGGCTGAAAGAAGGTCTGCTGCATCTCCTGACGTTTCCTTTATGGATTCACTGAGGGTTCATTTTATCATCAGGTGTTTGTTCTTAGCCACTGGATAAAGTGTTAGACTTATGAACTGAGGCGCAGGTCTCTGTGGTTTGATACGTGACTTGTCTGCTTTCGTTGTAAGATACCAAACGACCGACCCGTAACGCAAAGATAGGATGGTTTAGCGATTCGTTTCAGAAACTATTTTTATTTCGGAGATCAATGTTTCTATTCAAAAGGTCCAGAGATTCGATTCAAACGATGTGACTGTGTGAACAAAGAGGATTCATTTACACCAACTTTATAAACTCGATCTTGTACATTAAACAAAAATAAGATTGTGCATCTAATTCTTTAACTTAAGCTATTAATAAGGTCAGCTTAGCTGCCTGGCCTCATTTTAAATAACAATTTTTAAAAAATCAAAGAATTATTCAAGATAAATATGGTGGCCAAGTGGACGTGTAATGCAATGTGTAGTTTACTCGCAAATTGGAGCGGTAAAGACGTACAACTTGAACGCATTTTAAAATCTATTTTTGAACCAGTTCATAATTTGAAAATGCGACTCTCTATAGAATCTGATTTTTTTTCTGCACCTGTACTGTACCGCACCGTTCAGTTGTAGATCCACAGGACAATGGTACTGCACCGTTAGAGTGCAGACACTCGCATCACACAATACAGTCCAATGATTGGGTCACGTTTGTCGTCGCAATAGTATGACGCAACACCATTGGCAATGAGAATCTTATACAACAGACCTGCAGGGAGAGCATCGATCAGAAAGGAAACCACAAAACCAAAGGTATTCAACAGTATATGTTGAAAAAAAAACTACCAACAGAACTGCTATTAGATTTGTACTCAACAATTTGTACAAAGAAAGTCTCTAGATTTACCACAAGCTGTAGTGGACTTAGCAAACGTATCAGACGTTGTTGTGGTCAGATGAGAAACAAATTTGAGTTTCCGGCCCACATGCAAGAGCAACACCCAGAATTCACTGCCTCCCAGTAACATGGTGAAATCCCTAAACTCTGCAGGAGAAACCTGGATAAAAACCTGTCGACTTGGGACCAGGCCAGAAATTCAGCTCACAGCACGATAATTATCCTAATCATACAGCATGAGATACAGTGGAGTCATTTGTATCAGAGTATATTCATATCTAAGAATGGCCCAGTCAAAGTCCAGACCTAAATCTCTTTGGGAATCTGTGTCGAACCACAAAATTGAGGTCTACAGATGCTAAAGGAGAAATTGCAGCAAAAGACAGAGGGGTTCAACACGCCTTTCTGATTTTCTCTTCTAGGAAAAGATGAAACCAATTAATTACTTTTCCTTCCATTTCAGAGTTATGCTCTACTTTGTGTTGGTCCAACACGTACAACCCTAATGTAATATATTAAAGTTTGTGGTTGTGGTTGTAATGCATGTAAACATCGACTGGGATGTTGAAACAGCTCTGGGAATGCAAATCCAATTTGTAGGTGGGAGGAATATCAAAGCTCTTCCTCACAAGATAACATCGCCATAAATCTGAAAGACGTAGGCTGTGGCCAGGAGGGAAAAGGCAAGGAGATGGCAAGCCAGCGAGCTTGAAAATTTGTTTGAGATAACTCTCTGTGCTGAACATGCTTGACGGTAACCTTTATATTTGATCAACAGTTTGGACGGGACTAAAAGAAATGTATTTTCTGGGTTAAAAAAGACAAAGACACAAAATAAAAAAGAAGTACGTGTAAAGAAGTTCGGATTGATATTTTGTTAATAACAAACTTCATAGTTACACGTTCACCTGGAAATTGTTTCCATTCAGAACCAATGAATCTAGTAAAAGGTTAAAACTTGAGTTTCCTACATGAGGTTCGACATCATTACAGACACAGTTTAAAGGTTTTATGTATAAATAAGTTAAATATTTTTCAAATCTATCTGGCGCAGACGTAGACGAACAACGTTGGAGTTTAGGTGACGCAGAAAAACAATACCAGGTAGTTTTTTTCCATCTGCCTCGCCGCCATGTTTGCTCCTACTTATCCAGCGTAAACAGCAGCGAGCTCTGCACTGGCCCCCACAGGCCTGGTAAGGTGCAGGCAGGCGGCTGAGAGGGGGACACCTGTTCATCCTGCGACTACAAGCAGATGGTCCACATGTCTCCTGCTCCCCAAGGGGAAAACCTGTCAGCTGAGCCCCAATTAGGGAGAGAGAAGAGCTGGGGGTGGTGGTAGTGGTGGTGGAGGATGTGAGGCTCTGCAGGAAATTACCCTGATTGGGAAATGATGTGAGAAAGACATGACTTTAGAGAAATGGTTTAGTTTGTTGCTGATTTTCTCTTTCGGTTTTATGTGTGCACCCAACTCTACGAGCTGGTTTCAGAACACTTCAGATTTTTCCATCATCTGGAAAATAATGGCTTGAAGTTACTGAAAGAAATGCAAGAGAAAGTGCCGGAGAGTTGCTGGACTTTTCTTTGGAGACAAACAAATTCTCTGGACCAAAACAATTCCCGTCACAAAAAAATAAAATACTGAACCACCGTGGCCTGGAAGGTAAAGACGTTTTACTGAGTTAAAGTTTATTAAAGCTGGACTATGTAGCTTTTATAGAAAAAAATATGTTTTGTTTTTACATATTTCTTAAAACTTTCACTATGTTGTGACAGTACAAGACAGATAATTTATGAGGGGGAAAAATGAGCTCCTCTGTCTTCTCCCCATCATCTGAACAAATACATTCATCAGAAACAACCAATCAGAGCTAGGATGAGGGTCTCAGTGCTGTCAATCATCCTCATGTACACAAGCTCCCCCTTTCTCTCTGCTAAATTACAGCTTGTTCAGCATAGCCACCAATGACGGTGGATAAACAGCTTTTCTTTAACAATAAATGGCTTCGTTGCGGTTAGCACATTTAGCAGCGCGTACACGAGCATGACTGACAGCGCTAAGGCCCTCCTCCTGGCTCTGACTGGTTGTTTTTGACAGAGAGCGGAGCATTTCTGCAGTGTTCATTTGAATACCAAGCAAATAAAATTAATATGAAAACCAAATCTTGGACCAATGAATGTCTAAACATCATATGCAGAAATAAATGCGTAAATTTAACAAACTTCTCTAAATTTGCACCTTTTTTTCCTATCAGTTATACCCAATGCTTCGCCGTGCTGCAGCTGTGTTTGTTAAGGCAGAAGCAGGTCTAGCCACTTGATGCGGTTAAACAGATTTGCATAGTAAACCTTCTGGCATTCACCGTGAAAACTTTTGAGTGCTCTGCCACAAGGAAGAATAAATAAATAATATAAACACTCCTGTGTGTAACCTGAAGCTACATGTAACTGACTGATTTGCATAACCTGGCGGGGAACACTTGGCTGCTATTTTTGAGCTGAAAATTGCTCCACAACAATACGCCGAGTGAGTCTGCAGTTTGGTTTTAGAACGCAGGGACAATGACAGAGGGCGTGTGAGGAAAGCCGAGGAAGGAAAATGTCATAAGGGGAAATGAAAAATGTTGAGCAGCTTGTAGGTGTTGTTGGTGTTTGTGTGATCGTTTTGTGAAAATGAAAGAGGTGAAGCAGCTCAAAGCGAAAGGAGTAAAATAACTGGGACGCAATAAAAGAAACATGTAGAGTTTAATGTTAAAAATGATCACGGTTGCTGTAGTAAAAACGTATTAATGACTTAACTGGGCATGTCTGTAAGCGCTTTACCTGCAGGCCACANCCCCCAAGGTGGTAGAAGACTGAGCTGATGCTGAGACAAGGAATGAAAAGCTTGTACAGAAGGAGTTCTGAAGTCCAGGGAGAAAGAGCAACAGGTCAGGAAGGAAAGAAGGGAATTCATCACCGCAAGCAAACTGGTGACTGTCCTTTTCCTCTGCCACGCTTTCATGTCGCCTCCTGATGAGGCCTAACAAGATGCAGCTGTGGATAGATGCAGAAGAGACAACACACACAAACACAGTTGTGTATTTCTACCCATATTACGACTTTGTTTTGACTTCCACTCATTTTACTAACTGCTTTTATGCCTAACCGAGACATTTTTACTAACCCTAACCATGACTAGTCTATTTCTAATCTCAGCTCTTACAAAAACTTACTTCACATGTTCCTCGCTTTCCGCAAATGACCTCAGTTTGTTGGTGAAAATGGCAAAAGTGGTCCTCTGTTGGTAGTACATACAAGTACACACACACACACACACACGGATTCTCCTCTTGAGAGGTTTGTGTTTTGTGACAAACATGACACAACCTACGAACTTATAAGACAGACTTAATTTTAAAGACGCAGCTCTCTCAAAACCTGCAGCGGTCCGATTTGCTCTAATTAAGAGCTGATGCTGGTCTTGCAGGTGCAGCTCACACCTTCATCACCTCGAGTACCCTAAAGGTAAATGCAGAGCTTTTTCTTATTTCCATACACACTTTAAAGGTTGTCAGTAAGATTACTCAGCTAACCCCAAGTGTACTGTGCAATGAAGTCACACCCTATAAAACGCGGCATGCTCACGGTTTTCTGTGAAAACAGTAATTAAGTGTGTTTTTCTCCCATCAGGATTCCCTTGACCCACTTCGAAATGTATGAAAACTCCTCCTCGCCTAGCTGTTGTTGAAATTCCCACGTATTGTTTCTCCGACAAAACGTCCTGCGGGAAACTAAAGCGTTGCCGTAAAACGTCGGCTGTTGAGTAAACTATGAGTAAACTGCCCCCCACCCCACCCTTTTTTTTTTTTTTTTGCATCTGACGCTGATTAAGTCTCGAAATTACTCGCGCTTTCATTGCGCAGTCTCACGCGGAGGCGGATCAAAACCTGCGTCGTGATTTGGTTCTGCCAAAGCCGGAGCCCACAAAATGCGATCATGTGGGTTTACGGGACTCCGCGGAGGTACACGGCAACAGAAAACATGTCAGTTTTTGTTTGACGTTTTTACATGTAAATAACACAAGTTACTGTTTCAGCTTGAACAGTTTAAGACCTCCAACAAAGTCTCTTTATATAATACAAAAAAATATTTATGTCCGAGGGCAGCGACCACCAAAGGAAAACTGGCGCAGAGACAATACCTGTTAGACAACGAATAAAGTCTGTGTGTGTACATGGCCGTGCCTTGGAGATTTACATAAGACCCAATTAAAACTGTTTATTTTGGAGTAGCTGTATTAGCTTTTCCTGAGAGCCACTGTGTTTTTTCTATCTGTACACAATGGGGTATGTGGCTGCCCAGTTCTGTNGAGACAACACACACAAACACAGTTGTGTATTTCTACCCATATTACGACTTTGTTTTGACTTCCACTCATTTTACTAACTGCTTTTATGCCTAACCGAGACATTTTTACTAACCCTAACCATGACTAGTCTATTTCTAATCTCAGCTCTTACAAAAACTTACTTCACATGTTCCTCGCTTTCCGCAAATGACCTCAGTTTGTTGGTGAAAATGGCAAAAGTGGTCCTCTGTTGGTAGTACATACAAGTACACACACACACACACACACGGATTCTCCTCTTGAGAGGTTTGTGTTTTGTGACAAACATGACACAACCTACGAACTTATAAGACAGACTTAATTTTAAAGACGCAGCTCTCTCAAAACCTGCAGCGGTCCGATTTGCTCTAATTAAGAGCTGATGCTGGTCTTGCAGGTGCAGCTCACACCTTCATCACCTCGAGTACCCTCAAGGTAAATGCAGAGCTTTTTCTTATTTCCATACACACTTTAAAGGTTGTCAGTAAGATTACTCAGCTAACCCCAAGTGTACTGTGCAATGAAGTCACACCCTATAAAACGCGGCATGCTCACGGTTTTCTGTGAAAACAGTAATTAAGTGTGTTTTTCTCCCATCAGGATTCCCTTGACCCACTTCGAAATGTATGAAAACTCCTCCTCGCCTAGCTGTTGTTGAAATTCCCACGTATTGTTTCTCCGACAAAACGTCCTGCGGGAAACTAAAGCGTTGCCGTAAAACGTCGGCTGTTGAGTAAACTATGAGTAAACTGCCCCCCACCCCACCCTTTTTTTTTTTTTTTTGCATCTGACGCTGATTAAGTCTCGAAATTACTCGCGCTTTCATTGCGCAGTCTCACGCGGAGGCGGATCAAAACCTGCGTCGTGATTTGGTTCTGCCAAAGCCGGAGCCCACAAAATGCGATCATGTGGGTTTACGGGACTCCGCGGAGGTACACGGCAACAGAAAACATGTCAGTTTTTGTTTGACGTTTTTACATGTAAATAACACAAGTTACTGTTTCAGCTTGAACAGTTTAAGACCTCCAACAAAGTCTCTTTATATAATACAAAAAAATATTTATGTCCGAGGGCAGCGACCACCAAAGGAAAACTGGCGCAGAGACAATACCTGTTAGACAACGAATAAAGTCTGTGTGTGTACATGGCCGTGCCTTGGAGATTTACATAAGACCCAATTAAAACTGTTTATTTTGGAGTAGCTGTATTAGCTTTTCCTGAGAGCCACTGTGTTTTTTCTATCTGTACACAATGGGGTATGTGGCTGCCCAGTTCTGTATTGTTGTTTTTCTTTTTCTTCTTCTTCTTCTTCTTCTTCTTTTTAGTTTATGTGTAATCCAGCCACAAAAGCTTACGGTTTACATGATGGCTTAGAGGTAGCATTATGCAACTGAACAAATACAGCTAAGTACATTCATATAGAAAATCAATTCATTATTTTCATGAGAGTGCATCTGACCCCCCTCTCCTAAATGTATGAGGTAGAGGAAGTGGGCGGAAAGGCATGAATGTGACCTTTCCTGGCATAAAGGAAAAGGATTACGCTTCACTTTTATCTCCCTCTTCGCCGCCACTGCCGGCCCTCCGATCCATGCGCCCCATGAAATAAATAAAGAGCTCTTTGAAGGTCTCTTTTCTTCTACCAGGGGAACCCTGTGATAGTATTCCTTTGGTGTTCACATTGTAGCAAAGACATTTGAATTTGTTATTTTGTAAGTACATGAAAGGGTCATGCGACACATTTGAATATTTTTTTTATTTTTTTTTTTACTGTTGAGTACTGTTGTCGTTGGAAATGTGCTGCTCTCATATGCCGAGCAGTATGAAGACTTTAATGTGTTGATGCTTATATTTGGAAAAACACATTATATGAGATTGGAAAAGCAAAAAAGGGCTCTGATGAGATGCAACAAGAATGCTTTCCACTCAGGTGTGACATGTTTCTCCTTACGGTCATGACATGCTTGTAGTTTTAATGTTGTCTGCTGTAGATGTTTTTTTAACTCAAGAGGGCGATTACATCTTTAGCATAAAATGTTCCTTTAAATCATTGAAAGAGCCAGCGTTATGTACTTACTAGGCACATTGTGCCATTTAGTAGCACAATCGAATAACTGTTACTTTATAAAGTTGCTATACATACCCAATGACTTAAATTAAATTTGACTTTGCAATTTTATGCCTTGCAAAGTCAAATTTGCAAGGCATAATTTGACTTGCAAATTATGTTTCTGAAGCTCCTGCTGTTTCCGACACTCTTCCTTAAGCACAACATTCCTCCGTTAACCCTTTAACGACATTTTTACAAGCATTTCACTGAGACCTATCATGAGCTCAGCAGATGCGCAGTTCCACCAGGTGTTTGCTAGTTTGAAGGAGCTTAGTGGGAAACTGCAGCTCCGGGGAGGAGCTTTGTTGTCAAAGGCGGGGCTAAGCCCAACCAGGTGTTTTACACAGCTGAACGGTTGCCATGAGAGATCAAAGGATTCCTCAAACGTGCATGAAAGAGTCAAAGCAACCCTCCTGGTGTGTTTTTAATGAGAGAACATTAACATGGTGTGAAGCTCTAAAAATCAATTTTTTACACAATACACCTTTCAAAATGTAGATGTTTCATTAACATTAAAGTAAAATCTATTCCACTGCAGCATCTGATTTTTTCTTCAAATGCATGGCACTGGAAAAACAGCACAACCTCCAACCTGCATGTCACGAGGAGGTGAGGAAGTGACATACGGGGAGAAGGGATCACAAACCGCTGATGTCACTGAGCCAACATCAAGGCTTCAAACCCAGCGACCTCCCCTTTAACACCTGCTTCTCCCACTCTGCTCCTTTCATGAGTGACGCATTCAGTGAGTCACACTTAGTGTGGCTTATTTGCTTTGTGCGTTGAAGAAATAAGATGTTCTTCCTTGCAGGTTTTCTGACATCCTTACTCGCCAGCAGTAGTTGCTTCCTCTCACTGAGCAAATTCTCTTCCTTTTAAGTCCTGAATGCTAATAAAAGTTTTTTTTACTGTGTTGCTACATGCTCAGTGTGACATAAAAATTTTAAAAATCCAAACAGCCAATCCCAGACGCTTCCACAAGGAAGCCATTGAACACACGATGTCAACACTGCAGGGTGAAAGGGTGTTTGGGATACGAATAAACGGCATAATTGGGAGAAAAAGAGAGATATTTTAATATGTAGCTTTCCCATTAATTTTTTACATTCATTAAAATGAATCAATTCAATGATCTGTTGGCCACATGAACAAACTTTTCCTTTAACTTGCAAGACAAACAAGTGACTACTACGCCCACCACCCAGGACAAGAGTGCGTCTGTCCATGCGAGTCCCTGGAACGTGAAGCAAGACCTTCCAGTGGAACGTCTGTATTTATGAGGTGCAGCTGAAATCTTCATCACCACACATTTTTCACACCATCCCATGGTCACATGGGGTTATTTCACAACCGTTAACCCCTTTATGGAGGTTTTCTGCTAGTTAGAGCTCCCCATACTCTCTGTATGTGAGGGCCTTACCGAACTCTCCTGGACGTTACCGGAGTGTTTGTGGATGTTGAGTTGCATTTTTTTGGTCTGTCAGAAAAGCATTGTACTTTATTGAATGAATTAATCTGGCACATTTAATGTTTTGATTTGCTGCAAAGTCTTGTTAGTGCGTCTGCAAAGCAGTTGTGACAGTATCCGTTAGGAGTTGTTTAAACAGGAAAAAAAATAAATTAGTACAACATTTAGGGGGCGTAAGTACAAAAATGCCCTCCGCTCTTTTCCGATTATTACTTGGACACATTTTGACAACCGTAACGTGTCATATTAATTTGAAAATGTATTTGTGGAGGTCAGTCACATGACATCACAGGAAGACAAATTTAGTTTTATGATTTTAACGCATAAAAGTGAGAAAAAGTTCAAGGGCTATGAATATTTTTGTGAGGTAGGAGCAAAGTTTATCTGGGATCTGTGACTTTGTAACAAGGGAAAAAATATGAGATATGACAGAAATCCATTTTTATTCATTAAAACACATAAGGGACTATTTAACTGTTTTAGCAGTTTAATATAAACTTGCTCCATCCACTCCAGAAATAGCTTTGATCTTAGGATGATGGTCCTGTTAACAAACCAACGATTCGACTGTTTAGCTGCTGTTTTTGAGGTGAAGTCTAAGAACTTTGAGGCAGTTCTCCTTTTTACATCAGCATGATGTGACCACCACCGTGCTCAACAGTTAGTACGGTGATCTTATGACTAAAAGCCCCAAGTACAATAAACACACTTATCTTTTTGACCAAGAGGTTCAATCTTTGTTTTTGTCTGACCACACAACTTTCTCCAAAAGGCTCGTTGATGAGGGCAGCTGCACGGTTTCAGTTGAGCTTATAGGAGGAGTTGATTTTTGCATCCAAGCACGTCTTTCTTGGTTGGTGTCCACGCTGATGTTCATTTCATTTTACACTAGACATCGAAACTTGTTTTGGGTTGTTCCTGTTCCACTGATCTGAGGGTGACAGTTTGGGTCAGATGATTGAAAGCTGGAATAAAACCAAACAAAACTGTTGGAATAATGATCCCAAATACACATGAAAGCTGACTTTAGAATAGCTAAACCAGGCTAGCATTAAGCTTTTGGAAAGACCCAACCTTAACAATCTATTGAAAATCTGTGGATTATGTTTAGAAGTTGACTTGTTGCCAAAATACCAACAAAATGAGCCATAGGGTCATGCTGGTAGCTACAAAAGTGGTACACGTATACATTTAACTCTGCGTACAATTGAAAATTCTCAATAAATTTTGCACCAAATTCTTATTTTTCAAGCTCTCTGTCCAGAACTGTGCGTCTCTGAGGGTTTTATCCTGCAGCAGTGGCTATAATCCCAATCGTATATTATCAGACAAAATGTTTTGAAGCTACAACAATAAAAACGGGGGTGGGAGAATTTTGGTTTACCTCGCTACATAAATCCCTCTGAGGATTTGATTTACAAATACCACCAAATCTGATTAATGTCATCATTGTAAGTGGCTCTAAGAGGATTTTGGCGTCAGTGTATATCATTGCTTCAAATCTGGAGTTGAGCAATGAAGGAACGGGGAAGCCACTGACCAGGCACGCCTCAATCTCTGATTGAGCGTAATCTGTCCGTCCTGACCCACTTTCTGTGCTACCCGGTCCGGCAGTCGTCAGGGTTACACAAAGGGTCACCAGCTGTCACTCACCAATGTGTTCGCTGGGGTGTAGTTGAGATTATCAGCGCGCTTATCTTCGTAAATAAAGACGCGGGTTTTACTCGGCGTGGTGTGGATGAACTTGACTGGTTTGCGCGGTGCCCTGACCCCGACCCCGTTAAAGAGCTTTGGGAACAGCCAGTACGCCAACTGCGGCTCGGCTTCCATCGTCCACCGTCGGTGGATCAGGAGGAGGTTTTAAGCGTGACCCTAGGGTGAAAAGGCCGTCGGAGACGCAGGCGACATTTTGTAAACTGCTCTCACTAAATGTCGCATTCCTTTGTCTGACTTTACTAAGTGGCTGCAAACTGGTGAATGAGTGGATCGCTCATTCACTGACAGCGGTGAAGCTGCATTGCTATTGCAATTGTGTGCATTGTTGAAAAAACACAATTTTGCGATTATGTTGCTTTCATTAGATAGGAAATAAAATTTAAATCACACGTGAATAAGCTTGTTCACACGATAAGTCATCAAAAATCATTGCAGAGATGTATGAGATTAAATTCATAATTCAGCCACGGTGCTAGAGCTCATTATCTATCAGCCAATCAGAGGAGACGTTTGGAGTGACAAGCCATTTATAGTTGGGAGCGGCAACCGATGCGACAGTCTGGGGAAATTGTTGTCGCTAGTTTTACAGAAGACTTTACAAAACACTTTGAATTACACGTAGCTTTCTGTGAACGGCCGCTCCAGCTGCACATTCTCCGAAAAATACAAAAACAAGCTACAAACCACAAAGAAGTCTACTTCCTGCTCTCTTCTTCTTCGTGGTTTACGCAAGTAATAACATCCGGAGGATGATCACGTGACTCGTGTGACGCTGAAAAGAATGCTACCGTTGCAGTTCGGCAAAATACATCTGTTTCAATACACCCCCCCGAAAAAAACACTTCAACTTAGTGCCAAAACATTTCAGCAAAAATAGTGAGTTTTTTTTAATTGATATGTTTCTATTAAGCGCATTTATTTTCGTAATTTAACGTTGCGCATTTCTGTAGTTCATGGAAATGCAGCTACTGATTATATCTTTGGTCGCATAAATGGTGACACATCTTAAAGCTAAACGTCTTTAAACTCCTTGTTTTTGTGTTTTTTGGTTGATTGCAAAAGATAATTTAATGTTTAATGACATATTTGCAGGAGCAGAATTTACAGCGTGGAGTTTTCTACTGACCCCTGCACCGCTCTGCGTTTTCCTCCGTCAGGTTTCTGGACAGCACAGTTACGCAACAGGTAGCAGTAATTCTCCACAGCAGCCTGATGTTACCAACACATAGCGATGTTTTTGGGAGGAACACCCAGATTGTTTATTTCCAAACTATTTTAAACATGGGTTTTTGTTGTGCCCTTATAGACTAGAGAAACTGTGAAATGCTTTGTGGTTTTTAACTAAACCAAATTTTACAGTCCTTTGGAGGTCATGGGAAAGGAAATTTACCAACGCTTGGCTCATGTTAGGTTTTTCATGTTTACTAGCAGCAGGGTACATTATTTACGCTACAACATGATAATTCATTGGCTTTAATGCATGCAACCCCTGCATGCAGAGGTTACACAATATGCCTGTAATTCATTTTAGGATACATAAATTAACTGTTGTGCAAATTTTACTGTTTATTAAAGCAACTCCTTACTCCTCACACACACACGGCAGCCATATTGGTTTTCGAGATCAGTGATGGAAAAGTGAGATTTCTGACGTCAGTGCAGAGGTGGAGCTGGATGCTGCATTCAGGTGATTTGTGTGACCCGGAACTGGGAAATTCCAACTTCAGAGCACAAATGAAGCACAGCGCTGTGATTCATCTGGCTTTCTCTCAAACTGTTTCTGGTCTTTTCATTATGTTGCCTAAGCGTATCTGAAGAGTGGCTTCTGATTGATATCGACTGACCTAACTCGTTTTCACATTTGTTTAGTCTTTAGGGATGAAACGCTTTGCATTAGCAGAATTTATTGCAAGTATAAACATTTGCTATAAACAGCTATCAGGCATACAAGAAAAAATAAAATAAACCGTGTTTCTCAACAGGCTGTACATCACAGATACACACACACCAAACCTTATCGGCCAGTTTTCCGTTAACGTGTTGATTCAAACGTTGCAACACTGGAGTGCAGTTATTCTCCCTGAGTGTCATTAATCACAGCTTCTAGCCCAGACGTCACATGACAGAATGAGGTCTAGACACGAAGGAGCCAATCAGGATCAGAGGTCAGATCTGGCGTTTCATGTCCAGTTATGCAAATCAACCAGGAAGTAGCCGCTCGCTGCTGTCCTGTTGCTGTTGGAGGCCAGATGAGGCTGTAAATCGGTCCATGTTTAACGTCTGCCACCTGGATTGTGATGCATGCTGTCTGCATCCGTTCTGACAAGAAGAGACAGAATGTAAATATCAGCTTTATTCCAAATGGGGCCATTCATTTTATGCTCTGCTTATGGCTCTTACAAATAAAAATAAAAAAAACATTTCTTTACCATTACTTTCAGGTTTAAAGAAATGATTAAAAGTGCTTCTGTAAATACAACTTGTCTTACAAAATACTGCATCTTTTGGTTTTCTCTTTGTGTATAAACTGAATATGCTTAATGTAATAAACTGATAAGACATGGATATAACATATTTTGTCCCTACGCTGACATCTCTACATGTCAGCGTACGTGGAAAAAGTCTTCTAACTAAGCAGAGTCGGACTGTAAGTGTCGGTTTTTACACGGAGCGATTCGACACATGACCTCATCTTGTAAAGTGTAAATGTTGCACTGACCTCACTGCTGGAACTTCAGAGTTCATTTTACTCCCATTACACGCCGTTCATCTTATAGAGTTCAAGTGTTTTAACAACTGTTGCTATGAATTTTTATTTTATTTTATAGTGTCGACCAACTTCAACAGGAGTAAAATCAGCTCTGAAATTCCAACAGTGAGATCAGAGCAACGTTTATAACTTCTCAGGGTGGAACCGTGCGCTCACTGGCTCCGTGCTGGGAGGGACTCTGTTAGTGTCGCAACAAACCCTACTGATTATTTTACTGTGAAAGTCTCTCTCTAGATTGTTTAAAATCTAAAATACTTCGCCTGTCATTTCCTCAAAAACAGGCAGCAGCATTGATTCTTATTTTTATTCTGATTTTTATTTTAATTTTTTTAGCAAAACTGTTTAAAAAATGTCAAAAGTTTACATGTTTTTCTATCCATTTGCCCAGATAGAGCTTGTATTTACAGGACTTGAAAATATCTTCAGCATAGAAAAACAACAATGTTGTTTTTGGAGAATTATTTCAGAACTATAGTGTTTTAAAAATGCAATTTTATTTAAACTGCAATATTCAAGTACTAGAAATGTGATCTTCAATAGGAGTCAATAGAACAAAAAAATGTCAAAGGGAAACAGATTGTCCATATTTAACCTAAAAAAAACAATCTATCAATAAATATAAAACATGAACTGGTGAAATGCAATGCTGTTTGCTCTAAAACAGTCAAAGTTTGGCAGAAAGTAAAATAATTTGTAAAATATCACAAAGTATTCCCAATAGGGTTGGTAAAAAGAAATCTAAATTAGGGGAAAGGCGAGATAAAGATGTTGAAAAATGATTTATAGACAACAAATGAGACACAGTCAGGCTTAAAAAGGACTCTTGTGTTTGACAAATACACACACACATACACACACACACACATACACACACACACACATACACACACACAGACACAAACATGCTGAGTCCTGGCAGGTTTAAGCAGCAGCTGTTGAACCAGGTCAAAGGTTAAAACTTCAACTTGAACCCGGAGTTCTTCACTTTTGGAGAACGTGCGATGATCCAAAGTCGGACAGAATTCCAGACATAGTTTCTGCTTGGTAATGGATTCCTCCGCTGTGCAGAGCCAGCGCACGATTATCACCACATCTGTACTTCCATCTCTTCTGACAACGTGAACTCTCCAGCTGTCAGTAGGATTTGGATGTTTAACGTAATCGACTGTGTTTGAAAAGCAGAGGAGACCCACACGAAGGCGTAGCCGACAGGCTTTCAGATCTCTGTTTCTCTGCCTTTGGCGAACGAGCATCGCTGTTCCACACCTCTGATGTAAGACTTTACACAATTCAATCGTCAGGTAAGAAAAGCTGCCACGGATTTTCTGGAAATGCTGAAATGTTGCGCAGCATGAGCAACTATTGTTACCAGTGATGATATTCTGGGAGTTGCACACGGTTGTTCAATAGATAGATCAACGGGAAAAACTGGAGTCCTTCTTGCTGACAGCTCTCATCCTTTACAAGCAGAGTTCTTGTTTCTGGCCTCTGGCTCAGCTTTTCTGTGTAAAAAGTTGAGGCTACAGTGATTTCTCATTTTAATGGAGGACAGGACGAGTTGCATCACGTCGATGGGATTGATTGGCTCATTCCTACATTTATTTATTCCACATATGGTACTGATGTTCGTAGGAACTGTCGGTTGATGATGATGATACAGTGCTGGTCCTCTCCCTATCTTGTATGGACTGAAATTTGTGTCATCCCTCAATTTTAGAACTTCGATTGTATGTTTCTTAGTCTTTATGTCATCTTTTCCTTTCTTTCTTCTTTCTTCCTTTCTTTCTTTCTCCCTTTCTTCCTTCCTTCCTTTCTTTCCTTACTTGCTGTAACATTAATTTCCCCTTTGGAACTCAACCAAACCTGAACCTTATGCTGACAGAGAAGTGTCTGAAAAAGATAGAAAGGGAGTAGCAACTGAAGGAATCAGTCACTACAACCAAGGAATGTGGATCAGTCTCTTTGACTGACTGAAAAACTCAATCAGACCTTGAAGCAGACGGGCTGCAGCAGCAGAAGACGACACCAACAGAAAACGGACAACGGATGCTCACCAGCATTGGACAATTGATGACTTTAGATTTCAGCAACAACGTTGCACGATCAAATTAAAATTGGTGAATAACATGAAAGCTTAGATCCGTTTTGCCTCGTATCAGAGTGTAAGAGTTATATTCTTGCCCAACTTAAGGGTTCGTCAGTACCGACTAAATATCATTGAACGCCAGAGTTGACCAGAGTATTCTCCAACCTTTATGTCCCACAATGCACCTTTCTTTTCAGGGTTACTTCGCTTCGATCTTGTTACCCAGACACAACAGTGAATTCACTTTCCTCAGCCTCAGCTGGTTGGTGAGATCATCGTCAGTTCAGGAAAAGCCAACCGGACTTTGCAAATCTAAACATCACTCAGCAAAGGTGTTTTCAGCGAAGCTCTTCTCGGATTCGACGTTCCTGTTTTGCCAGGTTTTACTGCCAGTTTGAGGCCACGGCCACAGTCTCTTACGGTTATGCAAATAAAATCGTCTCTTCGAAGCCGTGCACACCTAAACAGTTTACATTTGCATGCCGTGAACACACAGTAACATCCCCACAACCAACAAATACGGATGATCTCACCAAAAGAAAAGCCAAGCGCAGGGTTCAATAGTTTAAGCGTACTAACTGCGACTGATGAAATGGTTTTATACCACAGTAATCTGGTATAATATGTCTCAATGATTAAACACAGCGTATCTGTTCTGAAATGACACCGGATTGAACTGAAGGTGTGACGCTGCCCTACATTAGATAATCTTTTTCTGCCTTTGCTTAATATGCATAAAGATAAACGCAAATCCCCTCACAGCAGCAGGGCAACAGAGTCCACACAAAGTGCCGACTGGACTTTGAAAAGAAACAGTTCTCGTCTCTCTCCTCATTTGTCAGGTTGAAAACTCTCAGAAAGAGAAGGGAAAAAAAAGATGTTATCACTGGATGACTGAGCTGCAGGGGAAGATGGGAGTGGATGCATGGAAAAAGAAGAAGAGAGTGAAAAAGTATAAACACGGTCTGTAGTTGTGCATTGATTAAACAAGACATCTTTGGGCCAACAAAGATAGGAGTGTTAACTCTTAAAGGGTCCACTAAACATCTAGGTTAAAATAAAGAATAAAGAGAGAGAACCACTCCTTGCAAGAAGAATTAAAAACACAGTCTAACTCTAAGTCTTTATGGACGATTTTCTAATATGACGGCTCATAGACTGAATTTCTAGTTTCCACTGTGTTGCTTAAAAGAGCCCAGCAGATGCCGGAGCCCCTGTGTCGCCAACTTGTCTGGGTTAACAGGTCCAGCAGCTCTGGTAGACACTTTTAGATCGACTGCTGTAGAAAAATATATACAGTAGTTCATTACATCCGGGCTGCGCAGTTGGTTAGCATTGTTGCCTTGCAGCAAGAAGGTCCCGGGTTCGATTCCCAGCCTGGGGTCTTTCTGTACCGTGTTTGCATGTTCTCCGGTTCAAAATCATGACTGTCGGGTTATGACAGTCTCTAAATTCTGCTAAGGTGTGTGCATGGCTGTTTGTCTTTGTGTTGCCCTGTGATGGACTGGCGACCTGTCCAGGGTGTACCCTGCCTTTTGCCTGAAATATCTAGCTGGTGAAAGGCGCCAGCAACCCTCCAGATCTTACTAAGGGACAAGGGTGTTAGAAAATGGATGGATGGATCATTACATCCAAAAATGCTTGACAAATGGGTGAAATAATGGCCAACAAACAAACCTGTCTGTTGGTTGACCTTCTGGTTGGTTGACTAGCTCCCAGTTTGCTAACGGGCTAACTGGATGTTTTGTTGGATGATTGGCAGGCTGAATAAAAAATGGAGTGACTGGTTGGTTGAATGACTTGCTAAATGTTTGGTTGGTTTGTTGGCGCCTGAATGGATAGTCACTGATTATCTGGCTGTTTGGTTAGTTGGTTGGTTTATTATTTTTTAATTGGGTGGATGGTTGATTTTACTCGTTTTAGTTTGTCACATGATTAATTGGTTTATTTCTTACTGTAACAGGCACATACTCCTTTCAGTTTGTTTCTTCCATTTTTTGTGCACTCTGAAAATCGATGAAAAATAATCATAATCCTCTTCTTGATTAAATTCTCCATATATCTATACTCTGACTCCTCTTTACAGCTGAATTTCCAGTTAATAGACATTTGAATATATTATTGTTTTAATTCTTTTCTCTCACAGTCAGTGCCTCTCCACCTTTCTGCTCTTAAATGCTGCGATTAAGCCGTGCAAACACAGGCGCTCTCAGACCGACAAAAGCTTCTGCATATTTTAAGGACAACTAATTGGACAGCAGGGAAATGTGTTGCTTTATTTAAAAAACAAAAACAGACAACTATCCCAAAGTGCCTAATATTGAGGAACAATACCCAAGTGATAAAAGCCATCTGGTTTGCAGACAAGTCTTAGTTTTTGGAGGATTTTAAAATAAATGTAGCATAATAATCCTTGGTTATAAGAAGCAGAATTTTGGCAGAAGCACAAACGAGTCAAAGTGAAGTGGAAGAAAAAAAAATAGTGAATGCTTTGTAAAGCCAGATATAAAATTAAAATGGTATTAATTTATTGTAATTTTGGCAGAGAAGACGGATTTCCATCCCCCGTGGCAGGCGGCCCACCGGGGAAACACAAAACACATGCTCATCAGATCACTTTGATTTCTGTCCCTCTTTTACATCTCAAAAGGCAGCATTATGTAACACCGAGGGAGGCGGAAATAAAAACAACAGATTCCGTAATGAGGAGCTGCTTTTCGTCAGCTGCATACAAAAGCCACAAAACCGTGTCAGTCAGACAACGTGATCAGTAAAAGGTGAAACCCTGGAACGAATAAAACAAACCAATGCCCCAACTTCTGGAAATAAGCAGAAGAAAAATCTCTGAACAAAACAAATGAATAAAAGATAGTTGACTTGTGGCATATCTGCGTGCACAAACATGTCTTTGGGGAGGAGGCGCTCAAGTATAAATAAAAAAGGCACAAGCAACCCCAAGCCACACACTGTAGTGTTAGAAAATAAATAAATAAATAAATAAATAAATTTCAGAAGGGCACTTTTTTTTTTTTGCTGTAGCACCACCTAGTGTTTAACTGTGCACACCTCTGTCTACGGTGGATGTGTGCAGATCTTTTTGGTAGTTCTGGAGAAATATTCAGTTTTGTAGAGTCTCCGTTGTCCCGTATTTTCTCCATTTATTCAACACGGTCTCCATTTTGTCACTGCATTTAACTAACCAATGCGTCAAACTCATTTTCATTTTGGGTCACATCAAGACCAAACATGTACTCAAGAGCCGGTTGTGCCTGAACGTATTGATAAAACCTTTTAAACAGCTATTAAGTACAGCTGTACTTCTTAAAATTAAATGATATTGAACACATTTTCATCTTGATCAATCCTTCTGGGATTTTGCAATTGTTTTTGTGATCTTTTGAAATCAAAGTCACAAATTTTGTGTGGCTATTTTACACGCATTTTCAAGGAATTTTGCAATCGTTGCATTTATGTATGGCGTTACATGTGACTTTTTGCTCTTCTTCATATTGATGACGTACTGCAACTTGACATCATGAAGGCTGAAGCAGCAGTGTCATATATACTTTTATCTACAGGTGAGAGTTACTTAAACCCAACGTTTTTGATCACTTTTGTGGAAAATATGCAATAAATTCACAATTATGCATTAGCATGAATTGGAATTGGAGTGTGGAGTGTAGAGGACCACATAAAAAGCTACGGTGGGCCGGATTTGGCCCCCGGACCTTGAGTTTGACACATGCTCTATAACTGATACTTTCACACAAGCAAAACATTTGGATTCTATAAGGAGAATCTATAAACAAAGTTAGCCAAATAGTGGTGTAAATAAAGTTGATTGATTTAAATCTGAACCAGAGATTACTGTAGCTTTTCTCATGTTTTTACATTTTGTTTTGCATTTTAGCTGTATTTTACAAACCCATTGTAAAGTTATATGTGGGAAAACTTTAAAACGATTTATCATGGTTTCATTTTGACAAATCACCAAAATGTGGCGCTTTAAAAGAGATGTGAAACTTGTTTTTAGATCAGCTTTAACTTCTGCCTCATCCTGCTTACGACCTAAAAAAACAGAAACAGATGACATTTGGGTTGCCATGATACTTGTCATTCAGATTCACACATTAAAGTCAGCTAGCTAAGGAGCTGTGTGGGAAGTTTTTTATTTTTATTTTCACATGCTAACCTTTTTGTTTACTTCGCAAAAACAAAGAATTCTCAGGCTTTCACAATTTCGATTCCACAAAGCTTAATTTGGCACTTCAAACCCCATTTGTGCTGAATGATTGGACAAGATAACCGCGTGGCATTTTTCACGCCATTTACATAAAGTGACTTTTTTTTTTTTTTTGACGCAGACCTAGTTCAGATAAAATTTCTAAACAGAGAAACAAGAATGTAAATATTAACAACTCGGAGGTTTAAAGAAGACCGTTACAAATGAGTGTTATAGTTTGTGGTCTCAGATTTTTTTTTCTCACAGGCGTAGAGCGACGAACCAGCTCCAAGTGTAAACACAGGCCGTTGTGAGCTGCGCTGTACTTTTAAGGAACTACTAAGGAGCGGCATGCAGTGACAACAGCATGCCGTGTTGACGCTGACATCAAATAAACTGAACACGTGTTTGCTTAAAACTTCACATTAATTCAATGGATGGAGAATGCCGAGAGCAAACATCAGGATTAAAAGCTATAAGCTGCAGCTGTGTTTAGTGATGGAGGAATCTACAGCAGCAAGTGGGGATCTGCTGCCCTCTTGTGGCCANACTTGACAGATTAAAGGTGCAATGTGGAGAATATTCTGACATCTAGTGGTGAAGCTGAATAGTGCAACCAAAGCAAAAATAAACGTTAGATAACATTGATGTACTGAGAACATAGACAATGAAAATACGATTTACACTTTAGCCCAATCTGACTTTACTTCTTTTCTAAAAATGTATAGCGTAGTCTTTTTCTTTATCAAGCTGTACACATTTTATGCATAAATAACTAAACAACTCTTTCCGTTTTATGCCCCAGTAGTTTCAGTGCTTTTACCATTTCCTTCCAATGAACACAAACTCACATCCTAGCATCCAGTTTGGAATCAAACACCACCTTTAGTCTAATTTGTGTCATTATCTGAATCGCCCCCTTCCCACAGACAAAGGGGTTGGAGGCAGCAGCCGTCCCCACTGGGCCAGGTGTTCCACAGAGCTCTGAACTGGGTCCTCCGTATTTTGTTTTGTTTTTTAACTCATGCTTTCTGCTGTGTACATGCGTCTTTGATGCCTCTAAATATGGTGAGTCTCTGTGCAGCTGCCCGCTGAGGGCTCTCCATTGCACCCTCCTCCCCACCATTGTCAAACTCACACCCTCTCGTCCATTCATGGCTTGAGCCGGCGGACAGGCTGCTAATGTGTGTGTGTGTGTTTTAGCATTTTTCACCATGTAAGACCCATTTTTCCAACAAATACTACACTGTATGTGTTGGAAATACAAGAAGAAGTGCTGTTTTTCGGGTTAAGGGTTAGGTTTAGGACTAAGGTTTCAATTGAGTTTTAGGGTTAGGCCTGTATTGGTAATGGTTATATTTAATGTAATGGGCTGTAGAAATGAATGGTAGTCAATGCAAAGTCCATGTAATGATAGAAAGACATGGGGTGTGTGTGTGTGTGTGTGTGTGTGTGTGTGTGTGTGTGTGTGTGTGTGTGTGT